>NW_028270178.1:10266550-10541550 GCF_037043375.1 Chiloscyllium plagiosum
ACATTAACACAAACCTGTATGTATACATTAACACAATCATTTATGTACACACGAACATAATCCTCTATATACACACTAACACAATCCTGTATAGACAAACTAACACAATTCTGTATGTACACATTAACACAGTCCTGTATGTAAACACGAGCACAATCCTGTATGTACACACTAACACAATCCTGTTTGTAAACACTAACACAGTCCTGAATAAACACACTTACACAATCTTGCATGTACACATTAACACAAACCTGTATGTATACATAAACACAATCATTTATGTACAGACTGACACAATCATGTATGTACACACTAACACAATCCTACATGTACACATTAACACCGTCCTGTATGTACACACTAACACAATCCCGTATGTATACACAAACACAATCTTGTATGTACACATTAGTATGTTCCTGTATGCACACATCAACACAAACCTGTATGTACTCACTAACAAAGTCCTGTATGTACACACTAACACAATCCTGTATGTACACACAAACACTAACATGTATGTACTCACAAACACACTCCTGCATGTACACACTAACACAATCCTGTAGAAACACATTAACACAATCCTGTATAAACACATTAACACAAACCTGTATGTATACATAAACACAGTCATTTATGTACAGATTGACACAATCATGTATGTACACACTAACACAATTCTACATGTACACATTTTCACAATCCTGTATGCACACACTAACACAATCCCGTATGTATACACAAACACAATCTTGTATGTACACATTAGTATGATCCTGTATGTACACATCAACACAAACCTGTATGTACTCACTAACAAAGTCCTGTATGTACACACTAACACAATCCTGTATGTACACACAAACACTAACATGTATGTACTCACTAACACACTCCTGCATGTACACACTAACACAATCCTGTATAAACACATTAACACAAACCTGTGTGTATACATAAACACAATCATTTATGTATAGACTGACACAATCATGTATGTACACACTAACACAATCCTACATGTACAAATTAACACCGTCCTGTATGTACACACTAACACAATCCTGTATGTATACATGAACACAATCCTGTATGTACACATTAGTACGATCCTGTATGTACACATCAACACAAACCTGTATGTACACACTAACACAGTCCTGTCTGTACACACTAACACAATCCTGTATGTATACATGAACACTAGCCTGTATGTACACATTAGTATGATCCTGTATGTACACATCAACACAAACCTGTATGTACACATCAACACAGTCCTGTGTGTACACACTAACACAATCCTGTATGTACACACAAACACTAACCTGTATGTACTCACTAACACAAACCTGCAAGTACACACTAACACAATCCTGTATAAACACATTAACACAATCCTGTATAAACACACTAACACAATCCTGTATCTACATACTAACACAATCCTGTATCTACACATTAACACAGTCCTGTCTGTACACACTAAAACAATCCTGTATGTACACATTAACACAATCCTGTACAAAACCATTAACACTATCCTGTATGTACACACTACCACAGTCCTGTATGTTCACACTAACACAATCCATATTTACATACTAACACAATCCTGTATAAACACTCTAACACAATGCTGTATGTACACATTAACGCAATCCTTTTATGTACATGCTAACAAAATCCTGTATGTACACCCTAACACAATCCTCTATGTACACACTAACACCATCCTGTATGTACACACTAACACAATCCTGTATGTACACACAAACACTAACTTGTATGTACTCACGAACACAATCCTGTATAAACACATTAACACAAACCTGTATGTATACATAAACACAATCATTTATGTACAGACTGACACAATCATGTATGTACACACTAACCCTATCCTGTATGAACACAATAACACTATGCTGTATGTACACACTAACACTAACCTGTATGTACACATGAACACAGTCCAGTCTGTACACACTAAAACAATCCTGTATGTACACACTAACACAATCCTGTATGTACTCACTAACACAATCCTCTATATATACACTAACACAATCCTGTATAGACAAACTAACACAATCCTGTATATACACATTAACACAGTCCTGTATGTAAACACGAACACAATCCTGTATGTACACACTAACACAATTCTGTTTGTAAATACTAACACAATCCTGTATAAACACACTTACACAATCTTGCATGTAAACATTAACACAAACCTGTATGTATACATAAACATAATCATTTATGTACAGACTGACACAATCATGTATGTACACACTAACACAATCCTACATGTACACATTAACACCGTCCTGTATGTACACACTAACACAATCCCGTATGTATACACAAACACAATCTTGTATGTACGCATTAGTATGATCCTGTATGTACACATCAACACAAACCTGTATGTACACACTAACACAATCCTGTATGTACACACAAACACTAACATGTATGTACTCACTAACACACTCCTGCATGTACACACTAACACAATCCTGTATAAACACATTAACACAAACCTGTACGTATACATAAACACAATCATTTATGTACAGACTGACACAATCATGTATGTACACACTAACACAATCCTACATGTACACATTAACACCGTCCTGTATGTAAACACTAACACAATCCTGTATGTATACATGAACACAATCCTGTATGTACACATTAGTACGATCCTGTATGTACACATCAACACAAACCAGTATGTACACACTAACACAGTCCTGTATGTACACACTAACACAATCCTGTATGTACACATTAACACAATCCTGTATGTAAACACGTACACAATACTGTATGTACACACTAACACAATCCTGTATGAACACATTAACACAATCCTGTATGAACACACTAACACAATCCCGTATGTATACACGAACACAATCTTGTATGTACACATTAGTATGATCCTGTATGTACACATCAACACAAACCTGTATGTACACACTAACACAATCCTGTATGTACACACAAACACTAACATGTATGTACTCACTAACACACTCCTGCATGTACACACTGACACAATCCTGTATAAACACATTAACACAAACCTGTATGTATACATAAACACAATCCTTTATGTACAGACTGACACAATCATGTATGTACACACTAACACAATCCTACATGTACACATTAACACAGTCCTGTATGTACACACTAACACATTCCTGTATGTACACACAAACACTAACCTGTATGTACTCACTAACACACTCCTGCATGTACACACTAACACAATCCTGTATAAACACATTAACACAAACCTGTATGTACACATAAATACAATCATTTATGCACAGACTGACACAATCATGTATGTACTCACTAACACAATCCTCTATATACACACTAACACAATCCTTTATAGACAAACTAACACAATCCTGTATGTACACATTAACATAGTCCTGTATGTAAACACGAACACAATCCTGTATGTACACACTAACACAATCCTGTTTGTAAACACTAACACAGTCCTGTATAAACACACTTACACAATCTTGCATGTACACATTAACACCAACCTGTATGTATACATAAACACAATCATTTATGTACAGACTGACACAATCATGTATGTACACACTAACACAATCCTACATGTACACATTAACACCGTCCTGTATGTACACACTAACACAATCCTGTATGTATACACAAACACATTCCTGTATGTATACATTAGTACGGTCCTGTATGTACACATCAAAACAAACCTGTATGTACACACTAACACAATCCTGTATGTACACACAAACACTAACCTGTATGTACTCACTAACACAATCCTGCACGTACACACTAACACAATCCTGTATAAAAACATTAACACAATCCTGTATAACCACACTAACACAATCCTGTATCTACAAACTAACACAATCCTGTATTTACACATTAACACAGTCCTGTATAAACACACTTAAACAATCTTGCATGTACACATTAACACAAACCTGTATGTATACATTAACACAATCATTTATGTACACACGAACATAATCCTCTATATACACACTAACACAATCCTGTATAGACAAACTAACACAATTCTGTATGTACACATTAACACAGTCCTGTATGTAAACACGAGCACAATCCTGTATGTACACACTAACACAATCCTGTTTGTAAACACTAACACAGTCCTGTATAAACACACTTACAAAATCTTGCATGTACACATTAACACAAACCTGTATGTATACATAAACACAATCATTTATGTACAGACTGACACAATCATGTATGTACACACTAACACAATCCTACATGTACACATTAACACCGTCCTGTATGTACACACTAACACAATCCCGTATGTATACACAAACACAATCTTGTATGTACACATTAGTATGATCCTGTATGCACACATCAACACAAACCTGTATGTACTCACTAACAAAGTCCTGTATGTACACACTAACACAATCCTGTATGTACACACAAACACTAATATGTATGTACTCACAAACACACTCCTGCATGTACACACTAACACAATCCTGTAGAAACACATTAACACAATCCTGTATAAACACATTAACACAAACCTGTATGTATACATAAACACAGTCATTTATGTACAGACTGACACAATCATGTATGTACACACTAACACAATTCTACATGTACACATTTTCACAATCCTGTATGCACACACTAACACAATCCCGTATGTATACACAAACACAATCTTGTATGTACACATTAGTATGATCCTGTATGTACACATCAACACAAACCTGTATGTACTCACTAACAAAGTCCTGTATGTACACACTAACACAATCCTGTATGTACACACAAACACTAACATGTATGTACTCACTAACACACTCCTGCATGTACACACTAACACAATCCTGTATAAACACATTAACACCAACCTGTATGTATACATAAACACAATCATTTATGTACAGACTGACACAATCATGTATGTACACACTAACACAATCCTACATGTACACATTAACACCGTCCTGTATGTACACACTAACACAATCCTGTATGTATACATGAACACAATCCTGTATGTACACATTAGTACGATCCTGTATGTGCACATCAACACAAACCTGTATGTACACACTAACACAGTCCTGTCTGTACACACTAACACAATCCAGTATGTATACATGAACACAATCCTGTATGTACACATTAGTATGATCCTGTATGTACACATCAACACAAACCTGTATGTACACATCAACACAGTCCTGTATGTACACACTAACACAATCCTGTATGTACACACAAACACTAACCTGTATGTACTCACTAACACAAACCTGCACGTACACACTAACACAATCCTGTATAAACACATTAACACAATCCTGTATAAACACACTAACACAATCCTGTATCTACATACTAACACAATCCTGTATCTACACATTAACACAGTCCTGTCTGTACACACTAAAACAATCCTGTATGTACACATTAACACAATCCTGTACAAAACCATTAACACTATCCTGTATGTACACACTACCACAGTCCTGTATGTTCACACTAACACAATCCATATTTACATACTAACACAATCCTGTATAAACACTCTAACACAATGCTGTATGTACACATTAACGCAATCCTTTTATGTACATGCTAACAAAATCCTGTACATACACCCTAACACAATCCTCTTTGTACACACTAACACCATCCTGTATGTACACACTAACACAATCCTGTATGTACACACAAACACTAACTTGTATGTACTCACGAACACAATCCTGTATAAACACATTAACACAAACCTGTATGTATACATAAACACAATCATTTATGTACAGACTGACACAATCATGTATGTACACACTAACCCTATCCTGTATGTACACACTAACACTATGCTGTATGTACACACTAACACTAACCAGTATGTACACATGAACACAGTCCAGTCTGTACACACTAAAACAATCCTGTATGTACACATTAACACAATCCTGTATGTACTCACTAACACAATCCTCTATATATACACTAACACAATCCTGTATAGACAAACTAACACAATCCTGTATATACACATTAACACAGTCCTGTATGTAAACACGAACACAATCCTGTATGTACACACTAACACAATTCTGTTTGTAAACACTAACACAATCCTGTATAAACACACTTACACAATCTTGCATGTACACATTAACACAAACCTGTATGTATACATAAACATAATCATTTATGTACAGACTGACACAATCATGTATGTACACACTAACACAATCCTACATGTACACATTAACACCGTCCTGTATGTACACACTAACACAATCCCGTATGTATACACAAACACAATCTTGTATGTACGCATTAGTATGATCCTGTATGTACACATCAACACAAACCTGTATGTACACACTAACAAAGTCCTGTATGTACACACTAACACAATCCTGTATGTACACACAAACACTAACATGTATGTACTCACTAACACACTCCTGCATGTACACACTAACACAATCCTGTATAAACACATTAACACAAACCTGTACGTATACATAAACACAATCATTTATGTACAGACTGACACAATCATGTATGTACACACTAACACAATCCTACATGTACACATTAACACCGTCCTGTATGTACACACTAACACAATCCTGTATGTATACATGAACACAATCCTGTATGTACACATTAGTACGATCCTGTATGTACACATCAACACAAACCAGTATGTACACACTAACACAGTCCTGTATGTACACACTAACACAGTCCTGTTTGTACTCACTAACACAAACCTGCACGTACACACTAACACATCCTGTATAAACACATTAACACAATCCTGTATAAACACACTAACACAATCCTGTATCTACAAACTAACACAATCCTGTATGTACACATTAACACAGTCCTGTCTGTACACATTAAAACAATCCTGTATGTACACATTAACACAATCCTGTACAAAAACATTAACACTATCCTGTATGTACACACTAACACAGTCCTGTATGTTCACACTAACACAATCCTTATTTACACACTAACACAATCCTGTATAAACACTCTAACACAATGCTGTATGTACACATTAACGCAATCCTTTTATGTACACACTAACTCCATCCTGTATGTACACACTAACACAATCCTGTATGTACACACTAACACAATCCTGTATGTACACATTAACACTAACCTGTATATACACACTAACACTAACCCGTGCGTACACATTAACACAATCCTGTAAGTACACACTAACACAGTCCTGTATGTTCACACTAACACAATCCATATTTACACACTAACACAATCCTGTATAAACACTCTAACACAATGCTGTATGTACACATTAACGCAATCCTTTTATGTACATGCTAACAAAATCCTGTATGTACACCCTAACACCATCCTGTATGTACACACTAACACCATCCTGTATGTACACACTAACACAATCCTGTATGTACACACAAACACTAACTTGTATGTACTCACTAACACACTCCTGCATGTACACACAAACACAATCCTGTATAAACACATTAACACAAACCTGTATGTATACATAAACACAATCATTTATGTACAGACTGACACAATCATGTATGTACACACTAACACAATCCTACATGTACACATTAACACAATCCTGTATGTATACACGAACACAATCCTGTATGTACACATTAGTACAATCCTGTATGTACACATCAACACAAACCTGTATGTACACACTAACACAGTCCTGTATGTACACACGAACACAATCCTCTATGTACACACAAACACTAGCCTGTATGTACTCACTAACACAATCCTGCACGTACACACTAACACAATCCTGTATAAACACACTAACACAATCCTGTATCTACAAACTAACACAATCCTGTATGTACACATTAACACAGTCCTGTATAAACACACTTAAACAAACTTGCATGTACACATTAACACAAACCTGTATGTATACATTAACACAATCATTTATGTACACACTGACACAATCATCTATGTTTACACTAACACAGTCCTGCATGTACACATCAACACAGTCCTGTATGTACACACTAACACAGTCCCGTATGTATACACAAACACAATCCTGTATGTACCCATTAATACAATCCTGTATATACCCATTAACACAAACCTGTATGTATACACCACCACAATCCTGTATGTACACATTAACACAGTCCTGTATGTACACACTAAAATAATCTTGTATGTACACATTAACACAGTCCTCTATGTACCCATTAACACAAACCTGTATATACACACTAACACAATCCTGCACGTACACTCTAACATAATCCTGTATGTACACATTAACACAATCCTGTATGTACACACTAACACAATCCTGCATGTACACACTAACACTATCCTGTATGTACACTCTAACAAAATCCTGCATATACACACTAACTCTATCCTGTTTTTACACACTAACACTATGCAGTATGTACACACTAACACCAACCTGTATGTACACATTAACACAGTCCAGTCTGTACACACTAAAACAATCCTGTATGTACACATTAACACAATCCTGTATGTACTCACTAACACAATCCTCTATATACACACTAACACAATCTTGTATAGACAAACTAACACAATCCTGTATATACACATTAACACAGTCCTGTATGTAAACACGAACACAATCCTGTATGTACACACTAACACAATTCTGTTTGTAAACACTAACACAATCCTGTATAAACACACTTACACAATCTTGCATGTACACATTAACACAACCCTGTATGTATACATAAACATAATCATTTATGTACAGACTGACACAATCATGTATGTACACACTAACACAATCCTACATGTACACATTAACACCATCCTGTATGTACACACTAACACAATCCCATATGTATACACAAACACAATCTTGTATGTACGCATTAGTATGATCCTGTATGTACACATCAACACAAACCTGTATGTACACACTAACAAAGTCCTGTATGTACACACTAACACAATCCTGTATGTACACACAAACACTAACATGTATGTACTCACTAACACACTCCTGCATGTACACACTAACACAATCCTGTATAAACACATTAACACAAACCTGTATGTATACATAAACACAATCATTTATGTACAGACTGACACAATCATGTATGTACACACTAACACAATCCTACATGTACACATTAACACCGTCCTGTATGTACACACTAACACAATCCTGTATGTATACATGAACACAATCCTATATGTACACATTAGTACGATCCTGTATGTACACATCAACACAAACCTGTATGTACACACTAACACAGTCCTGTATGTACACACTAACACAATCCTGTATGTACTCACTAACACAAACCTGCACGTACACACTAACACAATCCTGTATAAACACATTAACATAATCCTGTATAAACACACTAACACAATCCTGTATCTACAAACTAACACAATCCTGTATGTACACATTAACACAGTCCTGTCTGTACACACTAAAACAATCCTGTATGTACACATTAACACAATCCTGTACAAAAACATTAACACTATCCTGTATGTACACACTAACACAGTCCTCTATGTTCACACTAACACAATCCATACTTACACACTAACACAATCCTGTATAAACACTCTAACACAATGCTGTATGTACACATTAACGCAATCCTTTTATGTACATGCTAACAAAATCCTGTATGTACACCCTAACACAATCCTCTATGTACGCACTATCTCCATCCTGTATGTACACACTAACACAATCCTGTATGTACACATTAACACTAACCTGTATATACACACTAAAACTAACCCGTACGTACACATTAACACAATCCTGTAAGTACACACTAACACAGTCCTGTATGTTCACACTAACACAATCCTTATTTACACACTAGAACAATCCTGTATAAAGACTCTAACACAATGCTGTATGTACACATTAACGCAATCCTTTTATGTACATGCTAACAAAATCCTGTATGTACACCCTAACACAATCCTCTATGTACACACTAACACCATCCTGTATGTACACACTAACACAATCCTGTATGTACACACAAACACTAACTTGTATGTACTCACTAACACACTCCTGCATGTACACACAAACACAATCCTGTATAAACACAATAACACAAACCTGTATGTATACATAAACACAATCATTTATGTACAGACTGACACAATCATGTATGTACACACTAACACAATCCTACATGTACACATTAACACAATCCTGTATGTATACACGAACACAATCCTGTATGTACACATTAGTACAATTCTGTATGTACACATCAACACAAACCTGTATGTACACACTAACACAGTCCTGTATGTACACACGAACACAATCCTCTATGTACACACAAACACTAGCCTGTATGTACTCACTAACACAATCCTGCACGTACACACTAACACAATCCTGTATAAACACACTAATACAATCCTGTATCTACAAACTAACACAATCCTGTATGTACACATTAACACAGTCCTGTATAAACACACTTAAACAATCTTGCATGTACACATTAACACAAACCTGTATGTATACATTAACACAATCATTTATGTACACACTGACACAATCATCTATGTTTACACTAACACAGTCCTGCATGTACACATCAACACAGTCCTGTATGTACACACTAACACAGTCCCGTATGTATACACAAGCACAATCCTGTATGTACCCATTAATACAATCCTGCATATACCCATTAACACAAACCTGTATGTACACACCACAACAATCCTGTATGTACACATTAACACAGTCCTGTATGTACACACTAAAACAATCTTGTATGTACACATTAACACAGTCCTGTATGTACCCATTAACACAAACCTGTATATACACACTACCAAAATCCTGTATGTACACACTAACACTATCCTGTACATACACTCTAACATAATCCTGTATGTACACATTAACACAATCCTGTATGTACACACAAACACAATCCTGCATGTACACACTAACTCTATCCTGTATGTACACACTAACACTATCCTGTATGTACACTCTAACATAATCCTGCATGTACACACTAACTCTATCCAGTATGTACACACTAACACTATCTTGTATGTACACTCTAACAAAATCCTGCATGTACACACTAACTCTATCCTGTATGTACACACTAACACAATCATGTATGTACACACTAACACAATCCTACATGTACACATTAACACAGTCCAGTCTGTACACACTAAAACAATCCTGTATGTACACATTAACACAATCCTGTATGTACTCACTAACATAATCCTCTATATACACACTAACACAATCTTGTATAGACAAACTAACACAATCCTGTATATACACATTAATAGAGTCCTGTATGTAAACAGGAACACAATTCTGTTTGTAAACACTAACACAGTCCTGTATAAACACACTTACACAATCTTGCATGTACACATTAACACAAACCTGTATGTATACAGAAACACAATCGTTTATGTACAGACTGACACAATCATGTATGTACACACTAACACAATCCTACATGTACACATTAACACCGACCTGTATGTACACACTAACACAATCCCGTATGTATACACAAACACAATCTTGTATGTACACATTAGTATGATCCTGTATGCACACATCAACACAAACCTGCATGTACACACTAACAAAGTCCTGTATGTACACACTAACACAATCCTGTATGTACACACAAACACTAACATGTATGTACTCACTAACACACTCCTGCATGTACACACTAACACAATCCTGTATAAACACATTAACACAAACCTGTATGTATACATAAACACAATCATTTATGTACAGACTGACACAATCATGTATGCAAACAATAACACAATCCTACATGTACTCATTAACACCGTCCTGTATGTACACACTAACACAATCCTGTATGTATACATGAACACAATCCTGTATGTACACATTAGTACGATCCTGTATGCACACATCAACACAAACCTGTATGTACACACAAACACAGTCCTGTATGTACACACTAACACAATCCTGTATGTACACACAAACACTAGCCTGTATGTACTCACTAACACAATCCTGTATAAATACATTAACACAATCCTTTATGTACACACAAACACAATCCTGTCTGTACACACTAACACAATCCTGTATGTACACATTAACACATTACTGTATGTACAAACTAACACAGTCCTGTATAAACACATTAACACAATCCTGTATAAACACACTAACACAATCCTACATGTACACATTAACACCGTCCTGTATGTACACACTAACGCAATTCTGTATGTATACATGAACACAGTCCTGTATGTACACATCAACACAAACCTGTATGTACACACTAACAGTGTCCTGTATGTAGACACTAACACAATCCTGTATGTATACATGAACACAATCCTGTATGTAAACATTAGTACGCTCCTGTATGTACACATCAACACAAACCTGTATGTACACACTAACAGAGTCCTGTATGTACACACTAACACAATCCTGTATGTACACACAAACACTAACCTGTACGTACTCACTAACACAATCCTGCACGTACACACTAACACAATCCTGTATAAACACATTAACACAATCCTGTATAAACACACTTAAGCAATCTTGCAAGTACACATTAACACAAACCTGTATGTATACATAAACACAATCATTTATGTACAGACTGACACAATCATGTATGTACACACTAACACAATCCTACATGTACACATTAACACAGTCCTGTATGTACACACTAACACAATCCTGTATGTATACACGAACACAATCCTGTATGTACACATTAGTATGATCCTGTATGTACACATCAACACTAACCTGTATGTACACACTAACACAGTCCTGTATGTACACACTAACACAATCCTGTATGTACACACAAACAGTAACCTGTATGTACTCACTAACACACTCCTGCATGTACACAATAACACAATCCTGTATAAACACATTAACACAAACCTGTATGTACACATAAACACATACATTTACGCTTAGACTGACACAATCATTTATGTACTCACTAACACAATCCTCTATATACACACTAACACAATCCTGTATAGACAAACTAACACAATCCTGTATAAATACATTAACACAATCCTGTATAAACACACTAACACAATCCTGTATCTACAAACTAACACAATCCTGTATGTACACATTAACACAGTCCTGTATAAACACACTTAAGCAATCTTGCATGTACACATTAACCCAAACCTGTATGTATACATAAAAACAATCATTTATGTACAGACTGACACAATCATGTATGTGCACACTAACACAATCCTGTATGTACACACTAACACTTTCCTGTACGTACACTCTAACATAATCCTGTATGTACACATTAACACAATCCTGTATGTACACACTAACACAATCCTGCATGTACACACTAACTCTATCCTTGATGTACACACTACCACTATCCTGTATGTACACTCTAACATAATCCTGCATGTACATACTAACACTATCCTGTATGTACACTCTAACATAATCCTGCATGTACACACTAACTCTATCCAGTATGTACATACTAACACTATGCTGTATGTACACACTAACACTAACCTGTATGTACACATTAACACAGTCCAGTCTGTACACACTAAAACAATCCTGTATGTACACATTAACACAATCCTGTATGTACTCACTAAAAATATCCTCTATATACACACTAACACAATCCTGTATAGACAAACTAACACAATCCTGTATGTACACATTAACACAGTCCTGTATGTAAACTCGAACACAATCCTGTATGTACACACTAACACAATCCTGTTTGTAAACAGTAACACAGTCCTGTATAAACACACTTACACAATCTTGCATGTACACATTAACACAAACCTGTATGTATACATAAACATAATTATTTATGTACAGACTGACGCAATCATGTATGTACACACTAACACAATCCTACATGTACACATTAACACCGTCCTGTATGTACACACTAACACAATCCCGTATGTATACACAAACACAATCTTGTATGTACACATTAGTATGATCCTGTATGTACACATCAACACAAACCTGTATGTACACACTAACAAAGTCCTGTATGTACACACTAACACAATCCTGTATGTACACACAAACACTAACATGTATGTACTCACTAACACACTCCTGAATGTACACACTAACACAATCCTGTATAAACACATTAACACAAACCTGTATGTATACATAAACACAATCATTTATGTACAGACTGGCACAATCATGTATGTACACACTAACACAATCCTACATGTACACATTAACACAGTCCTGTATGTACACACTAACACAATCCTGTATGTATACACGAACACAATCCTGTATGTACACATTAGTATGATCCTGTATGTACACATCAACACTAACCTGTATGTACACACTAACACAGTCCTGTATGTACACACTAACACAATCCTGTATGTACACACAAACAGTAACCTGTATGTACTCACTAACACACTCCTGCATGTACACACTAACACAATCCTGTATAAACACATTAACACAAACCTGTATGTACACATAAACACAATCATTTATGCACAGACTGACACAATCATTTATGTACTCACTAACACAATCCTCTATATACACACTAACACAATCCTGTATAGACAAACTAACACAATCCTGTATAAATACATTAACACAATCCTGTATAAACACACTAACACAATCCTGTATCTACAAACTAACACAATCCTGTATGTACACATTAACACAGTCCTGTATAAACACACTTAAGCAATCTTGCATGTACACATTAACCTAAACCTGTATGTATACATAAAAACAATCATTTATGTACAGACTGACACAATCATGTATGTGCACACTAACACAATCCTGTATGTACACACTAACACTTTCCTGTACGTACACTCTAACATAATCCTGTATGTACACATTAACACAATCCTGTACGTACACACTAACACAATCCTGCATGTACACACTAACTCTATCCTTTATGTACACACTACCACTATCCTGTATGTACACTCTAACATAATCCTGCATGTACACACTAACACTATCCTGTATGTACACTCTAACATAATCCTGCATGTACACACTAACTCTATCCTGTATGTACATACTAACACTATGCTGTATGTACACACTAACACTAACCTGTATGTACACATTAACACAGTCCAGTCTGTACACACTAAAACAATCCTGTATGTACACATTAACACAATCCTGTATGTACTCACTAAAAAAATCCTCTATAAACACACTAACACAATCCTGTATAGACAAACTAACACAATCCTGTATGTACACATTAACACAGTCCTGTATGTAAACTCGAGCACAATCCTGTATGTACACACTAACACAATCCTGTTTGTAAACACTAACACAGTCCTGTATAAACACACTTACACAATCTTGCATATACACATTAACACAAACCTGTATGTATACATAAACATAATTATTTATGTACAGACTGACACAATCATGTATGTACACACTAACACAATCCTACATGTACACATTAACACCGTCCTGTATGTACACACTAACACAATCCCGTATGTATACACAAACACAATCTTGTATGTACACATTAGTATGATCCTGTATGTACACATCAACACAAACCTGTATGTACACACTAACAACGTCCTGTATGTACACACTAACACAATCCTGTATGTACACACAAACACTAACATGTATGTACTCACTAACACACTCCTGCATGTACACACTAACACAATCCTGTGTAAACACATTAACACAAACCTGTATGTATACATAAACACAATCATTTATGTACAGACTGACACAATCATGTATGTACACACTAACACAATCCTACATGTACACATTAACACCGTCCTGTATGTACACACTAACACAATCCTGTATGTATACATGAACACAATCCTGTATGTACACATTAGTACGATCCTGTATGTACACATCAACACAAACCTGTATGTACACACTAACACAGTCCTGTATGTACACACTAACACAATCCTGTATGTACACACAAACACTAACCTGTATGTACTCACTAACACAATCCTGCATGTACACACTAACACAATCCTGTATAAACACATTAACACAATCCTGTATAAACACACTAACACAATCCTGTATCTACAAACTAACACAATCCTGTATGTACAGATTAACACAGACCTGTATAAACACACTTAAACAATCTTGCATGTACACATTAACACAAACCTGCATGTATACATAAACACAATCATTTATGTACACACTGACACAATCATCTATGTTTACACTAACACAGTCCTGCATGTACACATTAACACAGTCCTGTATGTACACACTAACACAATCCCGTATGTATACACAAACACAATCCTGTATGTACCCATTAATACAATCCTGTATATACACACTACCACAATCATTTATGTACACATTAACACAGTCCTGTATGTACACACTAACACAATCTTGTATGTACACATTAACATAGTCCTGTATGTACACATTAACACAATCCTGTATGTACATACTAACACGATCCTGTATGTACACACTAACACTAACCTGTATGTGCACATTATCACAATCCTATATGTACACACTAACACAATCCTGTATGTACACACTAACATAATCCTGTATGTACACACTAACACAGTGCTGTATGTACACATTAACACAATCCTGTATATATGCATTAGCATAAACCCGTATGTTCATCCATTAACAGAAACCTATATGTAGACATTAGCATAGACCTCTTTGTCCATGTGAACACAAAAACAAGCATGCACACGTTAATGCAATTCTGTACGTACACATTAACACAATCCTGCATGTACACACTAACATAATCCTATATGTACACACTAACACAATCCTGTATGTTTACATTAACGCAAATCTGTATGTATACATTAACACAAACCTGTAAGTATACATTAACACAATCCTGTAAATACACACTAACACAATCCTGTATGTACACATTAACACATTACTGTACGTACACACTAACACAATCCTGTATGTACACACTAACACAATCCCGTATGCATACACGAACGCAATCCTGTATGTACACATTAATACATTCCTGTATGTACACATTAACACAAACCTGTATGAACACACTAACACAATCACGTATGTACACACTAACACAATCCTGCATGTACACACTAACACTAACCTATTTGTACACATTAACTCAATCATGTATGTTTACATTAACACATTCATGTATGTACACACTAACACGATCCTGTAAGTATACATTAACACAATCCTGTATGTACACACTAACACAATCCTGCACGTACACACTAACACAATCCTGTATAAACACACTAACACAGTCCTGTATCTACAAACTAACACAATCCTGTATGTACACATTAACACAGTCCTGTATAAACACACTTAAGCAATCTTGCATGTACACATTAACACAAACCTGTATGTATACATAAACACAATCATTTATGTACAGACTGACACAAACATGTATGTACACACGAACACAATCCTACATATACACATTAACATCGTCCTGTATGTACACACTATCACAATCACGTATGTATACACGAACACAATCTTGTATGTACACATTAGTATGATCCTGTATGTACACATCAACACAAACCTGTATGTACACACTAACAAAGTCCTGTATGTACACATTAACACAATCCTGTATGTACACACAAACACTAACATGTATGTACTCACTAACACACTCCTGCATGTACACACTAACACAATCCTGTATAAACACATTAACACAAACCTGTATGTATACATAAACACAATCATTTGTGTACAGACTGACACAATCATGTATGTACACACTAATACAATCCTACATGTACACATTAACACAATCCTGTATGTATACACGAACACAATCCTGTATGTACACATTAGTACGATCCTGTATGTACACATCAACACAAACCTGAATGTACACACTAACACAGTCCTGTATGTACACACTAACATAATCCTGTATGTACACACAAACACTAGCCTGTATGTACTCACTAACACAATCCTGCACGTACACACTAACACAATCCTGTATAAACACATTAACACAATCCTGTATAAACACACTAACACAATCCTTTATCTACAAACTAACACAATCCTGTATGTACACATTAACACAGTCCTGTATAAACACACTTAAACAATCTTGCATGTACACATTAACACAAACCTGTATGTATACATTAACACAATCATTTATGTACACACTGACACAATCATCTATGTTTACACTAACACAGTCCTGCATGTACACATTAACACAATCCTGTATGAACACATTAACACACTCCTGTATAAACACACTAACACAATCCTGTATCTACAAACTAACACAATCCTGTATGTACACATTAACACAGTCCTGTATAAACACATTAACACAAACCTGTATGTATACATAAACACAATCATTTATGCACAGACTGACACAATCATGTATGTACACACTAACACAATCCTACATGTACACATTAACACCGTCCTGTATGTACACATTAACACAATCCTGTATGTATACATGAACACAATCCTGTATGTACACATTAATACAATTCTGTATGTACCCATTAACACAAACCTGTATATACACACTACCACAATCCTGTATGTACACATTAACACAGTCCCGTATGTACACACTAACACAATCCTGTATGTACACATTAACACTAACCTGTATATACACACTAACACTAACCCGTATGTACACACTAACACAATCCTGTAAGTACACACTAACACAATCCTGTGTGTACACACTAACACTATCCTGTATGTACACACTTACATAATCCTGTGTGCACACACTAACACAATCCTGTATGTACACATTAACATAATCCTGTATGTACACACTGACACAATCCTGTATGTACACACTAACACAATCCTGTGTGTACACACTAACAATATTGTGTATGTACACTCTAACATAATCCTGTATGTACACATTAACACAATCCTGTATGTACACACTAACACAATCCTGCATGTACACACTAACACTATCCTGTATGTACACTCTAACATAATCCTGCATGTACACACTAACTCTATCCTGTATGTACACACTAACACTATCCTGTATGTACACTCTAACATAATCCTGCATGTACACACTAACGCTATCCTGTATGTACACACTAACACTATCCTGTATGTACACTCTAACATAATCCTGCATGTACACACTAACTCTATCCTGTATGTACACACTAACACTATCCTGTATGTACACTCTAACATAATCCTGCATGTGCACACTAACACTATCCTGTACATACACACTAACACTAACCTGTATGTACACACTCACACAATCCTGTATCTATACACCAACACTATCCTGCATGTACACACTAACACTATCCTGTATGTACACACTAACACTATCCTGCATGTACAAACTAACACAATCCTGTATGTACACACTAACACAATCCTGTATGTACACACTAACACTATCCTCTATGTACACACTAAAACTATCCTGTATGTACACAAAACACTATCCTGCATGTACACACTAAAACAATCCTGCATGTGCACACTAACACTATCCTGTATGTACACACTAACACTATCCTGGATGTACACACTAACACAATCCTGCATGTGCACACTAACACTATCCTGTATATACACCCTAACACAATCCTCTCTGTACACACTAACACAATCCTGTATGTACACACTAACACTATCCTGTATGTACACACTAACACTATCCTGCATGTACACACTAACACAATCCTGTATGTACACACTAACACTATCCTGCATGTTCACACTAACACAATCCTGTATGTACACACTAACACCATCCTGTATGTACACACTAACACTATCCTGTATGTACACACTAACACAATCCTGCATGTACACATTAACACTAACCTGTATATACACACTAACACTAACCCGTATGTACACACTAACACAATCCTGTAAGTACACACTAACACAATCCTGTGTGTACACACTAACACTATCCTGTATGTACACACTTACACAATCCTGTGTGCACACACTAACACAATCCTGTATGTACACATTAACACAATCCTGTATGTATACATGAACACAATCCTGTATGTACACATTAATACAATTCTGTATGTACCCATTAACACAAACCTGTATATACACACTACCACAATCCTGTATGTACACATTAACACAGTCCCGTATGTACACACTAACACAATCCTGTATGTACACATTAACACTAACCTGTATATACACACTAACACTAACCCGTATGTACACACTAACACAATCCTGTAAGTACACACTAACACAATCCTGTGTGTACACACTAACACTATCCTGTATGTACACACTTACATAATCCTGTGTGCACACACTAACACAATCCTGTATGTACACATTAACATAATCCTGTATGTACACACTGACACAATTCTGTATGTACACACTAACACAATCCTGTGTGTACACACTAACACTATTGTGTATGTACACTCTAACATAATCCTGTATGTACACATTAACACAATCCTGTATGTACACACTAACATTATCCTGTATGTACACTCTAACATAATCCTGCAAGTACACACTAACGCTATCCTGTATGTACACACTAACACTATCCTGTATGTACACTCTAACATAATCCTGCATGTACACACTAACTCTATCCTGTATGTACACACTAACACTATCCTGTATGTACACTCTAACATAATCCTGCATGTGCACACTAACACTATCCTGTACATACACACTAACACTAACCTGTATGTACACACTACCACAATCCTGTATGTACACACCAACACTATCCTGCATGTACACACTAACACTATCCTGTATGTACACACTAACACTATCCTGCATGTACACACTAACACAATCCTGTATGTACACACTAACACAATCCTGTATGTACACACGAACACTATCCTCTATGTACACACTAAAACTATCCTGCATGTACACACTAACACTATCCTGTATGTACACAAAACACTATCCTGCATGTACACACTAAAACAATCCTGCATGTGCACACTAACACTATCCTGTATGTACACACTAACACTATCCTGGATGTACACACTAACACAATCCTGCATGTGCACACTAACACTATCCTGTATATACACCCTTACACAATCCTCTCTGTACACACTAACACAATCCTGTATGTACACACTAACACTATCCTGTATGTACACACTAACACTATCCTGCATGTACACACTAACACAATCCTGTATGTACACACTAACACTATCCTGCATGTTCACACTAACACAATCCTGTATGTACACACTAACACCATCCTGTATGTACACACTAACACTATCCTGTATGTACACACTAACACTATCCTGCATGTATACCCTAACACAATCCTGTATGTACACACTAACACAATCCTGTATGTACACATTAACACTAACCTGTATATACACACTAACACTAACCCGTATGTACACACTAACACAATCCTGTAAGTACACACTAACACAATCCTGTGTGTACACACTAACACTATCCTGTATGTACAGACTTACACAATCCTGTGTGCACACACTAACACAATCCTGTATGTACACATTAACATAATCCTGTATGTACACACTAACACAATCCTGTATGTACACACTAACACAATCCTCTATGTACACAAACACTATCCTGCATGTGCACACTAACACAATCCTCTATGTACACACTAACACAATCCTGTATGTACACACTAACACTATCCTGTATGTACACACTAACACAATCCTGCATGTGCACACTAACACTATCCTGTATGTACACACTAACACTATCCTGCATGTACACACTAACACAATCCTGCATGTGCACACTAACACTATCCTGTATATACACACTAACACTATCCTGTATGTACACTCTAACACAATCCAATATGTACACACAAACACTAGCCTGTATGTACTCACTAACACAATCCTGCACGTACACACTAACACAATCCTGTATAAACACATTAACACAATCCTGTATAAACACACTAACACAATCCTGTATCTACAAACTAACACAATCCTGTATGTACACATTAACACAGTCCTGTATAAACACACTTAAACAATCTTGCATGTACACATTAACACAAACCTGTATGTATACATTAACACAATCATTTATGTACACACTGACACAATCATCTATGTTTACACTAACACAGTCCTGCATGTACACATTAACACAGTCCTGTATGTACACACTAACACAATCCCGTATGTATACACAAACACAGTCCTGTATGTACCCATTAATACAATCCTGTATGTACCCATTAACACAAACCTGTATATACACACTATCACAATCCTGTATGTACACATTAACACAGTCCTGTATGTACACACTAACACAATCTTGTATGTATACATTAACACAGTCCTGTATGTACACATTAACACAATCCTGTATGTACTTACTAACACGATCCTGAATGTACACACTAACACTAACCTGTATGTGCACATTATCACAATCCTATATGTACACACTAACACAATCCTGTATGTACACACTAACACAATCCTGTATGTACACACTAACACAGTGCTGTATGTACACATTAACACAATCCTGTATATATGCATTAGCATAAACCCGTATGTACACCCATTAACAGAAACCTATATGTAGACATTAGCATAGACCTCTTTGTCCATGTGAACACAAAAACAAGCATGCACACGTTAACTCAATTCTGTACGTACACATTAACACAATCCTGCATGTACACACTAACATAATCCTATATGTACACACTAACACAATCCTGTATGTTTACATTAACGCAAATCTGTATGTATACATTAACACAAACCTGTAAGTATACATTAACACAATCCTGTAAATACACACTAACACAATCCTGTATGTACACATTAACACATTACTGTACGTACACACTAACACAATCCTGTATGTACACACTAACACAATCCCGTATGCATACACGAACGCAATCCTGTATGTACACATTAATACATTCCTGTATGTACACATTAACACAAACCTGTATGAACACACTAACACAATCACGTATGTACACACTAACACAATCCTGCATGTACACACTAACACTAACCTATTTGTACACATTAACTCAATCATGTATGTTTACATTAACACATTCATGTATGTACACACTAACACAATCCTGAAAGTATACATTAACACAATCCTGTATGTACACACTAACACAATCCTGCACGTACACACTAACACAATCCTGTATAAACACACTAACACAATCCTGTATCTACAAACTAACACAATCCTGTATGTAAACATTAACACAGTCCTGTATAAACACACTTAAGCAATCTTGCATGTACACATTAACACAAACCTGTATGTATACATAAACACAATCATTTATGTACAGACTGACACAACCATGTATGTACACACGAACACAATCCTACATATACACATTAACATCGTCCTGTATGTACACACTATCACAATCACGTATGTATACACGAACACAATCTTGTATGTACACATTAGTATGATCCTGTATGTACACATCAACACAATCCTGTATGTACACACTAACAAAGTCCTGTATGTACACACTAACACTAACATGTATGTACTCACTAACACACTCCTGCATGTACACACTAACACAATCCTGTATAAACACATTAACACAAACCTGTATGTATACATAAACACAATCATTTGTGTACAGACTGACACAATCATATATGTACACACTAATACAATCCTACATGTACACATTAACACAATCCTGTATGTATACACGAACACAATCCTGTATGTACACATTAGTACGATCCTGTATGTACACATCAACACAAACCTGTATGTACACACTAACACAGTCCTGTATGTACACACTAACACAATCCTGTATGTACACACAAACACTAGCCTGTATGTACTCACTAACACAATCCTGCACGTACACACTAACACAATCCTGCACGTACACACTAACACAATCCTGTATAAACACACTAACACAATCCTGTATCTACAAACTAACACAATCCTGTATGTACACATTAACACAGTCCTGTATAAACACACTTAAACAAACTTGCATGTACACATTAACACAAACCTGTATGTATACATTAACACAATCATTTATGTACACACTGACACAATCATCTATGTTTACACTAACACAGTCCTGCATGTACACATTAACACAATCCTGTATGAACACATTAACACACTCCTGTATAAACACACTAACACAATCCTGTATCTACAAACTAACACAATCCTGTATGTACACATTAACACAGTCCTGTATAAACACATTAACACAAACCTGTATGTATACATAAACACAATCATTTATGCACAGACTGACACAATCATGTATGTACACACTAACACAATCCTACATGTACACATTAACACCGTCCTGTATGTACACATTAACACAATCCTGTATGTATACATGAACACAATCCTGTATGTACACATTAATACAATTCTGTATGTACCCATTAACACAAACCTGTATATACACACTACCACAATCCTGTATGTACACATTAACACAGTCCCGTATGTACACACTAACACAATCCTGTATGTACACATTAACACTAACCTGTATATACACACTAACACTAACCCGTATGTACACACTAACACAATCCTGTAAGTACACACTAACACAATCCTGTGTGTACACACTTACATAATCCTGTGTGCACACACTAACACAATCCTGTATGTACACATTAACATAATCCTGTATGTACACACTGACACAATCCTGTATGTACACACTAACACAATCCTGTGTGTACACACTAACAATATTGTGTATGTACACTCTAACATAATCCTGTATGTACACATTAACACAATCCTGTATGTACACACTAACACAATCCTGCATGTACACACTAACACTATCCTGTATGTACACTCTAACATAATCCTGCATGTACACACTAACTCTATCCTGTATGTACACACTAACACTATCCTGTATGTACACTCTAACATAATCCTGCATGTACACACTAACGCTATCCTGTATGTACACACTAACACTATCCTGTATGTACACTCTAACATAATCCTGCATGTACACACTAACTCTATCCTGTATGTACACACTAACACTATCCTGTATGTACACTCTAACATAATCCTGCATGTGCACACTAACACTATCCTGTACATACACACTAACACTAACCTGTATGTACACACTCACACAATCCTGTATCTATACACCAACACTATCCTGCATGTACACACTAACACTATCCTGTATGTACACACTAACACTATCCTGCATGTACAAACTAACACAATCCTGTATGTACACTCTAACACAATCCTGTATGTACACACTAACACTATCCTCTATGTACACACTAAAACTATCCTGTATGTACACAAAACACTATCCTGCATGTACACACTAAAACAATCCTGCATGTGCACACTAACACTATCCTGTATGTACACACTAACACTATCCTGGATGTACACACTAACACAATCCTGCATGTGCACACTAACACTATCCTGTATATACACCCTAACACAATCCTCTCTGTACACACTAACACAATCCTGTATGTACACACTAACACTATCCTGTATGTACACACTAACACTATCCTGCATGTACACACTAACACAATCCTGTATGTACACACTAACACTATCCTGCATGTTCACACTAACACAATCCTGTATGTACACACTAACACCATCCTGTATGTACACACTAACACTATCCTGTATGTACACACTAACACAATCCTGCATGTACACATTAACACTAACCTGTATATACACACTAACACTAACCCGTATGTACACACTAACACAATCCTGTAAGTACACACTAACACAATCCTGTGTGTACACACTAACACTATCCTGTATGTACACACTTACACAATCCTGTGTGCACACACTAACACAATCCTGTATGTACACATTAACACAATCCTGTATGTATACATGAACACAATCCTGTATGTACACATTAATACAATTCTGTATGTACCCATTAACACAAACCTGTATATACACACTACCACAATCCTGTATGTACACATTAACACAGTCCCGTATGTACACACTAACACAATCCTGTATGTACACATTAACACTAACCTGTATATACACACTAACACTAACCCGTATGTACACACTAACACAATCCTGTAAGTACACACTAACACAATCCTGTGTGTACACACTAACACTATCCTGTATGTACACACTTACATAATCCTGTGTGCACACACTAACACAATCCTGTATGTACACATTAACATAATCCTGTATGTACACACTGACACAATTCTGTATGTACACACTAACACAATCCTGTGTGTACACACTAACACTATTGTGTATGTACACTCTAACATAATCCTGTATGTACACATTAACACAATCCTGTATGTATACACTAACTCTATCCTGTATGTACACACTAACATTATCCTGTATGTACACTCTAACATAATCCTGCAAGTACACACTAACGCTATCCTGTATGTACACACTAACACTATCCTGTATGTACACTCTAACATAATCCTGCATGTACACACTAACTCTATCCTGTATGTACACACTAACACTATCCTGTATGTACACTCTAACATAATCCTGCATGTGCACACTAACACTATCCTGTACATACACACTAACACTAACCTGTATGTACACACTACCACAATCCTGTATGTACACACCAACACTATCCTGCATCTACACACTAACACTATCCTGTATGTACACACTAACACTATCCTGCATGTACACACTAACACAATCCTGTATGTACACACTAACACAATCCTGTATGTACACACGAACACTATCCTCTATGTACACACTAAAACTATCCTGCATGTACACACTAACACTATCCTGTATGTACACAAAACACTATCCTGCATGTACACACTAAAACAATCCTGCATGTGCACACTAACACTATCCTGGATGTACACACTAACACAATCCTGCATGTGCACACTAACACTATCCTGTATATACACCCTAACACAATCCTCTCTGTACACACTAACACAATCCTGTATGTACACACTAACACTATCCTGTATGTACACACTAACACTATCCTGCATGTACACACTAACACAATCCTGTATGTACACACTAACACTATCCTGCATGTTCACACTAACACAATCCTGTATGTACACACTAACACCATCCTGTATGTACACACTAACACTATCCTGTATGTACACACTAACACTATCCTGCATGTATACCCTAACACAATCCTGTATGTACACACTAACACAATCCTGTATGTACACATTAACACTAACCTGTATATACACACTAACACTAACCCGTATGTACACACTAACACAATCCTGTAAGTACACACTAACACAATCCTGTGTGTACACACTAACACTATCCTGTATGTACAGACTTACACAATCCTGTGTGCACACACTAACACAATCCTGTATGTACACATTAACATAATCCTGTATGTACACACTAACACAATCCTGTATGTACACACTAACACAATCCTCTATGTACACAAACACTATCCTGCATGTGCACACTAACACTATCCTGTATGTACACACTAACACTATCCTGTATGTACACACTAAAACTATCCTGCAACTACACACTAACACAATCCTCTATGTACACACTAACACAATCCTGTATGTACACACTAACACTATCCTGTATGTACACACTAACACAATCCTGCATGTGCACACTAACACTATCCTGTATGTACACACTAACACTATCCTGCATGTACACACTAACACAATCCTGCATGTGCACACTAACACTATCCTGTATATACACACTAACACTATCCTGTATGTACACTCTAACACAATCCAATATGTACACACAAACACTAGCCTGTATGTACTCACTAACACAATCCTGCACGTACACACTAACACAATCCTGTATAAACACATTAACACAATCCTGTATAAACACACTAACACAATCCTGTATCTACAAACTAACACAATCCTGTATGTACACATTAACACAGTCCTGTATAAACACACTTAAACAATCTTGCATGTACACATTAACACAAACCTGTATGTATACATTAACACAATCATTTATGTACACACTGACACAATCATCTATGTTTACACTAACACAGTCCTGCATGTACACATTAACACAGTCCTGTATGTACACACTAACACAATCCCGTATGTATACACAAACACAGTCCTGTATGTACCCATTAATACAATCCTGTATGTACCCATTAACACAAACCTGTATATACACACTATCACAATCCTGTATGTACACATTAACACAGTCCTGTATGTACACACTAACACAATCTTGTATGTATACATTAACACAGTCCTGTATGTACACATTAACACAATCCTGTATGTACTTACTAACACGATCCTGAATGTACACACTAACACTAACCTGTATGTGCACATTATCACAATCCTATATGTACACACTAACACAATCCTGTATGTACACACTAACACAATCCTGTATGTACACACTAACACAGTGCTGTATGTACACATTAACACAATCCTGTATATATGCATTAGCATAAACCCGTATGTACACCCATTAACAGAAACCTATATGTAGACATTAGCATAGACCTCTTTGTCCATGTGAACACAAAAACAAGCATGCACACGTTAACTCAATTCTGTACGTACACATTAACACAATCCTGCATGTACACACTAACATAATCCTATATGTACACACTAACACAATCCTGTATGTTTACATTAACGCAAATCTGTATGTATACATTAACACAAACCTGTAAGTATACATTAACACAATCCTGTAAATACACACTAACACAATCCTGTATGTACACATTAACACATTACTGTACGTACACACTAACACAATCCTGTATGTACACACTAACACAATCCCGTATGCATACACGAACGCAATCCTGTATGTACACATTAATACATTCCTGTATGTACACATTAACACAAACCTGTATGAACACACTAACACAATCACGTATGTACACACTAACACAATCCTGCATGTACACACTAACACTAACCTATTTGTACACATTAACTCAATCATGTATGTTTACATTAACACATTCATGTATGTACACACTAACACAATCCTGAAAGTATACATTAACACAATCCTGTATGTACACACTAACACAATCCTGCACGTACACACTAACACAATCCTGTATAAACACACTAACACAATCCTGTATCTACAAACTAACACAATCCTGTATGTAAACATTAACACAGTCCTGTATAAACACACTTAAGCAATCTTGCATGTACACATTAACACAAACCTGTATGTATACATAAACACAATCATTTATGTACAGACTGACACAACCATGTATGTACACACGAACACAATCCTACATATACACATTAACATCGTCCTGTATGTACACACTATCACAATCACGTATGTATACACGAACACAATCTTGTATGTACACATTAGTATGATCCTGTATGTACACATCAACACAATCCTGTATGTACACACTAACAAAGTCCTGTATGTACACACTAACACTAACATGTATGTACTCACTAACACACTCCTGCATGTACACACTAACACAATCCTGTATAAACACATTAACACAAACCTGTATGTATACATAAACACAATCATTTGTGTACAGACTGACACAATCATATATGTACACACTAATACAATCCTACATGTACACATTAACACAATCCTGTATGTATACACGAACACAATCCTGTATGTACACATTAGTACGATCCTGTATGTACACATCAACACAAACCTGTATGTACACACTAACACAGTCCTGTATGTACACACTAACACAATCCTGTATGTACACACAAACACTAGCCTGTATGTACTCACTAACACAATCCTGCACATACACACTAACACAATCCTGTATAAACACATTAACACAATCCTGTATAAACACACTAACACAATCCTGTATCTACAAACTAACACAATCCTGTATGTACACATTAACACAGTCCTGTATAAACACACTTAAACAATCTTGCATGTACACATTAACACAAACCTGTATGTATACATTAACACAATCATTTATGTACACACTGACACAATCATCTATGTTTACACTAACACAGTCCTGCATGTACACATTAACACAATCCTGTATGAACACATTAACACACTCCTGTATAAACACACTAACACAATCCTGTATCTACAAACTAACACAATCCTGTATGTACACATTAACACAGTCCTGTATAAACACATTAACACAAACCTGTATGTATACATAAACACAATCATTTATGCACAGACTGACACAATCATGTATGTACACACTAACACAATCCTACATGTACACATTAACACCGTCCTGTATGTACACATTAACACAATCCTGTATGTATACATGAACACAATTCTGTATGTACCCATTAACAAAAACCTGTATTTTCACACTACCACAATCCTGTATGTACACATTAACACAGTCCCGTATGTACACACTAACACAATCCTGTATGTACACATTAACACTAACCTGTATATACACACTAACACTAACCCGTATGCACACACTAACACAATCCTGTAAGTACACACTAACACAATCCTGTGTGTACACACTAACACTATCCTGTATGTACACACTTACATAATCCTGTGTGCACACACTAACACAATCCTGTATGTACACATTAACATAATCCTGTATGTACACACTGACACAATCCTGTATGTACACACTAACACAATCCTGTGTGTACACACTAACAATATTGTGTATGTACACTCTAACATAATCCTGTATGTACACATTAACACAATCCTGTATGTACACACTAACACAATCCTGCATGTACACACTAACACTATCCTGTATGTACACTCTAACATAATCCTGCATGTACACACTAACTCTATCCTGTATGTACACACTAACACTATCCTGTATGTACACTCTAACATAATCCTGCATGTACACACTAACGCTATCCTGTATGTACACACTAACACTATCCTGTATGTACACTCTAACATAATCCTGCATGTGCACACTAACACTATCCTGTACATACACACTAACACTAACCTGTATGTACACACTAACACAATCCTGTATGTACACACCAACACTATCCTGCATGTACACATTAACACTATCCTGTATGTACACACTAAAACTATCCTGCATGTACAAACTAACACAATCCTGTATGTACACACTAACACAATCCTGTATGTACACACTAACACTATCCTCTATGTACACATTAAAACTATCCTGTATGTACACAAAACACTATCCTGCACGTACACACTAAAACAATCCTGCATGTGCACACTAACACTATCCTGTATGTACACACTAACACAATCCTGTATGTACACACTAACACTATCCTCTATGTACACACTAAAACTGTCCTGTATATACACCCTAACACAATCCTCTCTGTACACACTAACACAATCCTGTATGTACACACTAACACTATCCTGTATGTACACACTAACACTATCCTGCATGTACACACTAACACAATCCTGTATGTACACACTAACACTATCCTGCATGTTCACACTAACACAATCCTGTATGTACACACTAACACCATCCTGTATGTACACACTAACACTATCCTGTATGTACACACTAACACAATCCTGTATGTACACATTAACACTAACCTGTATACACACTAACACTAACCCGTATGTACACACTAACACAATCCTGTAAGTACACACTAACACAATCCTGTGTGTACACACTAACACTATCCTGTATGTACACACTTACACAATCCTGTGTGCACACACTAACACAATCCTGTATGTACACATTAACACAATCCTGTATGTATACATGAACACAATCCTGTATGTACACATTAATACAATTCTGTATGTACCCATTAACACAAACCTGTATATACACACTACCACAATCCTGTATGTACACATTAACACAGTCCCGTATGTACACACTAACACAATCCTGTATGTACACATTAACACTAACCTGTATATACACACTAACACTAACCCGTATGTACACACTAACACAATCCTGTAAGTACACACTAACACAATCCTGTGTGTACACACTAACACTATCCTGTATGTACACACTTACATAATCCTGTGTGCACACACTAACACAATCCTGTATGTACACATTAACATAATCCTGTATGTACACACTGACACAATCCTGTATGTACACACTAACACAATCCTGTGTGTACACACTAACACTATTGTGTATGTACACTCTAACATAATCCTGTATGTACACATTAACACAATCCTGTATGTACACACTAACACAATCCTGCATGTACACACTAACACTATCCTGTATATACACTCTAACATAATCCTGCATGTACACACTAACTCTATCCTGTATGTGCACAATAACACTATCCTGTATGTACACTCTAATATAATCCTGCATGTACACACTAACGCTATCCTGTATGTACACACTAACACTATCCTGTATGTACACTCTAACATAATCCTGCATGTACACACTAACTCTATCCTGTATATACACTCTAACATAATCCTGCATGTGCACACTAACACTATCCTGTACATACACACTAACACTAACCTGTATGTACACACTAACACAATCCTGTATGTACACACCAACACTATCCTGCATGTACACACTAACACAATCCTGTATGTACACACTAACACTATCCTGCATGTACACACTAACACAATCCTGTATGTACACACTAACACAATCCTGTATGTACACACGAACACTATCCTCTATGTACACACTAAAACTATCCTGCATGTACACACTAACACTATCCTGTATGTACACAAAACACTATCCTGCATGTACACACTAAAACAATCCTGCATGTGCACACTAACACTATCCTGTATGTACACACTAACACTATCCTGGATGTACACACTAACACAATCCTGCATGTGCACACTAACACTATCCTGTATATACACCCTAACACAATCCTCTCTGTACACACTAACACAATCCTGTATGTACACACTAACACTATCCTGTATGTACACACTAACACTATCCTGCATGTACACACTAACACAATCCTGTATGTACACACTAACACTATCCTGCATGTTCACACTAACACAATCCTGTATGTACACACTAACACCATCCTGTATGTACACACTAACACTATCCTGTATGTACACACTAACACTATCCTGCATGTACACACTAACACAATCCTGTATGTACACACTAACACTATCCTGCATGTTCACACTAACACAATCCTGTATGTACACACTAACACCATCCTGTATGTACACACTAACACTATCCTGTATGTACACACTAACACTATCCTGCATGTATACCCTAACACAATCCTGTATGTACACACTAACACAATCCTGTATGTAAACATTAACACTAACCTGTATATACACACTAACACTAACCCGTATGTACACACTAACACAATCCTGTAAGTACACACTAACACAATCCTGTGTGTACACACTAACACTATCCTGTATGTACACACTTACACAATCCTGTGTGCACACACTAACACAATCCTGTATGTACACATTAACATAATCCTGTATGTACACACTAACACAATCCTGTATGTACACACTAACACAATCCTCTATGTACACAAACACTAACCTGCATGTGCACACTAACACTATCCTGTATGTACACACTAACACTATCCTGTATGTACACACTAACACTATCCTGCATGTACACACTAACACAATCCTCTATGTACACACTAACACAATCCTGTATGTACACACTAACACTATCCTGTATGTACACACTAACACAATCCTGCATGTGCACACTAACACTATCCTGTATATACACACTAACACTATCCTGTATGTACACTCTAACACAATCCTGCATGTACACACTAACACTATCCTGCATGTACACACTAACACAATCCTGCATGTGCACACTAACACTATCCTGTATATACACACTAACACTATCCTGTATGTACAATCTAACACAATCCTGCATGTACACACTAACACTATCCTGTATGTACACACTAACACTATCCTGTATCTACACACTAACACTATCCTGTATGTATACTCTAACACAATCCTGCATGTACACACTAACACTATCCTGTATGTATACTCTAACACAATCCTGCATGTACACACTAACACTATCCTGCATGTGCACATTAACACAATCCTGTCGATACACATTAACAAAGACTTATATGTTGACATGGAGGGAATATGCAAACTCCGCACAGACAGTCACTCGAGGTGTGGATTGAACCCGGATCCTTGGCATTACGAGGAGGCAATGCTCACCACTAAGCCACCGTGCTGCCCCACAAGTATTTCACGAATTTGGAACCGCATCATTAAGTTGGGATAGTCTGTTGGGTTTTTGGATAGTTTATTATTCTATATTCTGTTATGATAGAACATAGAACATTACAGCGCAGTACAGGCCCTTCGGCCCTCGATGTTGCGCTGACCTGTCATACTAACCTGAAGCCCATCCCACCTACACTATTCCATGTACATCCATATGCCTGTCCAATGACAACTTAAATGTACTTAAACTTGGCGAATCTACTACCGTTGCAGGCAAAGCATTCCATACCCTCACTACCCTCTGAATAAGGAAACCCCCCCTGACATCTGTCCTATATCCATCACCCCTCAGTTTAAAGCTATGCCCCCTCGTGCTCACCGTCCTCATCCTTGGAAAAAGGCTCTCCCTGCCCACCCTATCTAACCCTCGGATTATCTTATATGTCTCTATTAAGTCACCTCTCAACCTTCTCCTCTCTAACGAGAACAGCCTCAAGTCCCTCAGCCTTTCCTCGTAAGACTTTCCCTCCAGATCAGGCAACATCCTGGAAAATCTCCTCTATACCCTTTTCAAAGCTTCCCCATCCTCCCTATAATGCGGTGACCAGAACTGTACACAATACTCCATGTGCGGTCGTACCAGAGTTTTGTACAGCTGCAGCATAACCTCATGGTTCCGGAACTCGATCCCTCTATTAATAAAAGCTAAAACACCGTATACCTTCTTAACAACCCTGTCAACCTGGGGGGCAACTTTCAGGGATCTGTGTACCAGGACACCGAGATCTCTCTGCCCATCTACACTACCAAGAATCTTACCATTAGCCCAGTACTTTGCATTCCGGTTACTCCGACCAAAGTGAATCACCTCACACTTGTCCCCATTAAACTCCATTTGCCACCTCTCAGCCCAGCTCTGCAGCTTATCTATGTCTCTCTGTAACTTACAACATCCTTCGCCACTACCCACAACTCCACCGACCTTAGTGTCATCTGCAAATTTACTAACCCACCCTCCTACGCCCTCATCCAGGTCAGGCAGCATCCAGGGAACAGGAGAATCGACGTTTCGGGCATTAGCCCTTCTTCAGGAACCTTATCAAATGCCTTGCTGAAGTCCAAATACACTGCATCCACAGCTCAACCCTCATCAACGTTTCTAGTCACATCCTCAAAGAACTCGATAAGGTTTGTGAGGCATGACCTGCCCCTCACAAAGCTGTGTTGACTGCATTTAATCAAGCCATGCTCTTCCAGATGGTCATAAATCCTATCCCTCACAATCCTTTCGAACACCTTGCAGACAACAGACGTGAGACTCGCATCATTCTTTTATCCCTCAAATGCCTATAGAAAGCCTTAGGGTTAACCCTGATCCTATCCACCAACAACTTCTCATGTCTCCTCCTGGCTCTTCTGAGCTCTCTCTTTCATGTTTTTGTTGATAAAATTGCAAATAGGTTCTGTTTTATTTGAAACTATGTGGTTGGGCAGCTGCAGCCCTCCTGGAATATCCACACAACATCTGCTTAAAAGAAAGAGCACTGTTAGGGCCCAGGCTAATTACTTGAAATGATTTTGGGGGCGTGGCCTGGCCCATAACAACATTAACACGATCCTGTATGTACACACTAACAGTAACCTGAATGTACACACTAACACAAACCTGTATGTACACACTAACAGTAACCTGAATGTACACACTAACACAAACCTGTATGTACACACTAACAGTAACCTGAATGTACACACTAACACAATCACATATGTACACACTAACACTACACTGCATAGACACATTAACACTAACCTGGATAAAAATACGAACCCAACACTGTATAAACACACTAACACAATCCTGTACGTACACATTAAAACTAACCTGCACAAACACATTAACATAATCCTATATATACACACATACTCAATCCTGTATGTACACACTCACACTATACTGCATAGACACATTAACACTAACCTGTACAAACTCACTAACATAATACTGTATAAACACACTAACACAATACTGTATGTACACACTAAAACTATCCTGCATGTACACACTAACACTATCCTGTATGTACACAAAACACTATCCTGCATGTACACACTAAAACAATCCTGCATGTGCACACTAAAACTATCCTGTATGTACACACTAACACTATCCTGGATGTACACACTAACACAATCCTGCATGTGCACACTAACACTATCCTGTATATACACCCTAACACAATCCTCTCTGTACACACTAACACAATCCAGTATGTACACACTAACACTATCCTGTATGTACACACTAACACATTAACACAATCCTGTATGTATACATGAACACAATCCTGTATGTACACATTAATACAATTCTGTATGTACCCATTAACACAAACCTGTATATACACACTACCACAATCCTGTATGTACACATTAACACAGTCCCGTATGTACACACTAACACAATCCTGTATGTACACATTAACACTAACCTGTATATACACACTAACACTAACCCGTATGTACACACTAACACAATCCTGTAAGTACACACGAACACAATCCTGTGTGTACACACTAACACTATCCTGTATGTACACACTTACATAATCCTGTGTGCACACACTAACACAATCCTGTATGTACACATTAACATAATCCTGTATGTACACACTGACACAATCCTGTATGTACACACTAACACAATCCTGTGTGTACACACTAACACTATTGTGTATGTACACTCTAACATAATCCTGTATGTACACATTAACACAATCCTGTATGTACACACTAACACAATCCTGCATGTACACACTAACACTATCCTGTATATACACTCTAACATAATCCTGCATGTACACACTAACTCTATCCTGTATGTACACAATAACACTATCCTGTATGTACACTCTAATATAATCCTGCATGTACACACTAACGCTATCCTGTATGTACACACTAACACTATCCTGTATGTACACTCTAACATAATCCTGCATGTACACACTAACTCTATCCTGTATGTACACTCTAACATAATCCTGCATGTGCACACTAACACTATCCTGTACATACACACTAACACTAACCTGTATGTACACACTAACACAATCCTGTATGTACACACCAACACTATCCTGCATGTACACACTAACACTATCCTGTATGTACACACTAACACTATCCTGCATGTACACACTAACACAATCTTGTATGTACACACTAACACAATCCTGTATGTACACACGAACATTATCCTCTATGTACACACTAAAACTATCCTGCATGTACACACTAACACTATCCTGTATGTACACAAAACACTATCCTGCATGTACACACTAAAACAATCCTGCATGTGCACACTAACACTATCCTGTATGTACACACTAACACTATCCTGCATGTACACACTAACACAATCCTGCATGTGCACACTAACACTATCCTGTATATACACCCTAACACAATCCTCTCTGTACACACTAACACAATCCTGTATGTACACACTAACACTATCCTGTATGTACACACTAACACTATCCTGCATGTACACACTAACACAATCCTGTATGTACACACTAACACTATCCTGCATGTTCACACTAACACAATCCTGTATGTACACACTAACACCATCCTGTATGTACACACTAACACTATCCTGTATGTACACACTAACACTATCCTGCATGTATACCCTAACACAATCCTGTATGTACACACTAACACAATCCTGTATGTACACATTAACACTAACCTGTATATACACACTAACACTAACCCGTATGTACACACTAACACAATCCTGTAAGTACACACTAACACAATCCTGTGTGTACACACGAACACTATCCTCTATGTACACACTAAAACTATCCTGCATGTACACACTAACACTATCCTGTATGTACACAAAACACTATCCTGCATGTACACACTAAAACAATCCTGCATGTGCACACTAACACTATCCTGTATGTACACACTAACACTATCCTGGATGTACACACTAACACAATCCTGCATGTGCACACTAACACTATCTGTATATACACCCTAACACAATCCTCTCCGTACACACTAACACAATCCTGTATGTACACACTAACACTATCCTGTATGTACACACTAACACTATCCTGCATGTACACACTAACACAATCCTGTATGTACACACTAACACTATCCTGCATGTTCACACTAACACAATCCTGTATGTACACACTAACACCATCCTGTATGTACACACTAACACTATCCTGTATGTACACACTAACACTATCCTGCATGTATACCCTAACACAATCCTGTATGTACACACTAACACAATCCTGTATGTAAACATTAACACTAACCTGTATATACACACTAACACTAACCCGTATGTACACACTAACACAATCCTGTAAGTACACACTAAAACAATCCTGTGTGTACACACTAACACTATCCTGTATGTACACACTTACACAATCCTGTGTGCACACACTAACACAATCCTGTATGTACACATTAACATAATCCTGTATGTACACACTAACACAATCCTGTATGTACACACTAACACAATCCTCTATGTACACAAACACTATCCTGCATGTGCACACTAACACTATCCTGTATGTACACACTAACACTATCCTGTATGTACACACTAACACTATCCTGCATGTACACACTAACACAATCCTCTATGTACACACTAACACAATCCTGTATGTACACACTAACACAATCCTGCATGTGCACACTAACACTATCCTGTATATACACACTAACACTATCCTGTATGTACACTCTAACACAATCCTGCATGTACACACTAACACTATCCTGCATGTACACACTAACACAATCCTGCATGTGCACACTAACACTATCCTGTATATACACACTAACACTATCCTGTATGTACAATCTAACACAATCCTGCATGTACACACTAACACTATCCTGTATGTACACACTAACACTATCCTGTATCTACACACTAACACTATCCTGTATGTATACTCTAACACAATCCTGCATGTACACACTAACACTATCCTGTATGTATACTCTAACACAATCCTGCATGTACACACTAACACTATACTGCACGTGCACATTAACACAATCCTGTCGATACACATTAACAAAGACTTATATGTTGACATGGAGGGAATATGCAAACTCCGCACAGACAGTCACTCGAGGTGTGGATTGAACCCGGATCCTTGGCATTACGAGGAGGCAATGCTCACCACTAAGCCACCGTGCTGCCCCACAAGTATTTCACGAATTTGGAACCGCATCATTAAGTTGGGATAGTCTGTTGGGTTTTTGGATAGTTTATTATTCTATATTCTGTTATGATAGAACATAGAACATTACAGCGCAGTACAGGCCCTTCGGCCCTCGATGTTGCGCTGACCTGTCATACTAACCTGAAGCCCATCCCACCTACACTATTCCATGTACATCCATATGCCTGTCCAATGACAACTTAAATGTACTTAAACTTGGCGAATCTACTACCGTTGCAGGCAAAGCATTCCATACCCTCACTACCCTCTGAATAAGGAAACCCCCCCTGACATCTGTCCTATATCCATCACCCCTCAGTTTAAAGCTATGCCCCCTCGTGCTCACCGTCCTCATCCTTGGAAAAAGGCTCTCCCTGCCCACCCTATCTAACCCTCGGATTATCTTATATGTCTCTATTAAGTCACCTCTCAACCTTCTCCTCTCTAACGAGAACAGCCTCAAGTCCCTCAGCCTTTCCTCGTAAGACTTTCCCTCCAGATCAGGCAACATCCAGGAAAATCTCCTCTATACCCTTTTCAAAGCTTCCCCATCCTCCCTATAATGCGGTGACCAGAACTGTACACAATACTCCATGTGCGGTCGTACCAGAGTTTTGTACAGCTGCAGCATAACCTCATGGTTCCGGAACTCGATCCCTCTATTAATAAAAGCTAAAACACCGTATACCTTCTTAACAACCCTGTCAACCTGGGGGGCAACTTTCAGGGATCTGTGTACCAGGACACCGAGATCTCTCTGCCCATCTACACTACCAAGAATCTTACCATTAGCCCAGTACTTTGCATTCCGGTTACTCCGACCAAAGTGAATCACCTCACACTTGTCCCCATTAAACTCCATTTGCCACCTCTCAGCCCAGCTCTGCAGCTTATCTATGTCTCTCTGTAACTTACAACATCCTTCGCCACTACCCACAACTCCACCGACCTTAGTGTCATCTGCAAATTTACTAACCCACCCTCCTACGCCCTCATCCAGGTCAGGCAGCATCCAGGGAACAGGAGAATCGACGTTTCGGGCATTAGCCCTTCTTCAGGAACCTTATCAAATGCCTTGCTGAAGTCCAAATACACTGCATCCACAGCTCAACCCTCATCAACGTTTCTAGTCACATCCTCAAAGAACTCGATAAGGTTTGTGAGGCATGACCTGCCCCTCACAAAGCTGTGTTGACTGCATTTAATCAAGCCATGCTCTTCCAGATGGTCATAAATCCTATCCCTCACAATCCTTTCGAACACCTTGCAGACAACAGACGTGAGACTCGCATCATTCTTTTATCCCTCAAATGCCTATAGAAAGCCTTAGGGTTAACCCTGATCCTATCCACCAACAACTTCTCATGTCTCCTCCTGGCTCTTCTGAGCTCTCTCTTTCATGTTTTTGTTGATAAAATTGCAAATAGGTTCTGTTTTATTTGAAACTATGTGGTTGGGCAGCTGCAGCCCTCCTGGAATATCCACACAACATCTGCTTAAAAGAAAGAGCACTGTTAGGGCCCAGGCTAATTACTTGAAATGATTTTGGGGGCGTGGCCTGGCCCATAACAACATTAACACGATCCTGTATGTACACACTAACAGTAACCTGAATGTACACACTAACACAAACCTGTATGTGCACACTAACAGTAACCTGAATGTACACACTAACACAAACCTGTATGTACACACTAACAGTAACCTGAATGTACACACTAACACAAACCTGTATGTACACACTAACAGTAACCTGAATGTACACACTAACACAATCACATATGTACACACTAACACTACACTGCATAGACACATTAACACTAACCTGGATAAAAATACGAACCCAACACTGTATAAACACACTAACACAATCCTGTACGTACACATTAAAACTAACCTGCACAAACACATTAACATAATCCTATATATACACACATACTCAATCCTGTATGTACACACTCACACTATACTGCATAGACACATTAACACTAACCTGTACAAACTCACTAACATAATACTGTATAAACACACTAACACAATACTGTATGTACACACGAACACAATCCTGTACAAACACATTAACACAATACTGTATGTACACACTAACACAATCCTGTATAAACACATTAACACAATCCAGTATAAACACATTAACACAATGCTGTATGAACACACTAACACAATCCTGAATGTACACACTAAAACAATCCTGTACAAACACACTAACACAATCCTGTACGTTCACATTAACACTAACCTGTATGTACACACTAACACAATCCTGGACGTACACACGAACACAATCCTGTACAAACACATGAACACAATCCTGTATGTACACACTAACACAATCCTGTATGTACACACTAACACAATCCTGCATAAACACATTAACACAATCCTGCATGGACACATGAACACAATCCTGTATGTACACACTAACACAATCCTGTATGAGCACACTAACACAATCCTGTTCAAACACATTAACACAATCCTGTATGTACACACTAACACAATCCTGGACAAACACATTAACACAATACTGTATGTACACACAAACACAATCCTAAATGAACACACTAACACAATCCTGTATGTACACATTACCACAATTCTGTATAAACACATTAACACAATCTTGTATGTATACACTAACACAATCCTATTTATACACATTAATACAATCCTGTACAAACACATTAACACAATACTGTATGTACACACTAACACAATCCTGTACAAACACATTAACACAATACTGTATGTACACACTAACACAATCCTGTACAAACACATTAACACAAAACTGTATGTCCACACTAACAATATCGTGTATAAAGACATTAACACAATCCTGTCTGTACACACTCACACAGAGCTGTATGTTCACAATAACACAATCCTGTATGTACACAATAACACGAACCTGCATAAACACATTTACACAACCCGATCTGTGCACATTAACACAATCCTGTATGTACGCTCTAATACAATCCTGTATGTACACATTAATACAATCCTGTATGTACACATTAACACAAAACTATTTGTACACATTAACACAATCCTGTACCAACACATTAACACAATACTGTCTGTACACACTAACACAATCCTGTGTAAACACATTAACACAATCCGGGATGTACACACTAACACAATCGTATACAAACACATTAACACAATACTGTATGTACACACTAACACAAACCTGTATGTACACATTAACACTTTCCAGTATAAACACATTAACACGATCTTGTATGTACACACTAACACAATCCTCTATGTACACATTAACACAATCCTGTGTAAACACACTAATACCATCCTGTATGTACACACTAAAACAATCCTGTACAAACACCTTAACACAATACTGTACAAACACATTAACACAATACTGTATGTACAAACTAACACAGTCCTGTATAAACACATTAACACAATCCTGTATGAACACACTAACACAATCCTGTACGTACACACTAACACAATCCGGCACAAACACACTAACACTATCCTGGACAAACACTTAACACAATACTGTATGTATACACTAACACAATCCTATATGTACGCACTAACACAATCCAGTACAAACACATTAAAACAATGCTGCATGTATGCACTAACACAATCCTTTATGTACACACAAACACAATCCTGTCTGTACACACTAACACAATCCTGTATGTACACACTAACACAATCCTGTATGTTCACATTAACACTAACTTGTATGTACACATTAAGACAATCCTGTATGTACACACTAACACAATCCTGTGTGTACACATTAACACAAACCTGTATGTACACACTAAAACAATCCAGTACAAATACACTAACACAATCCGGTATGTACACACTAAAATAATCCTGTACAAATACATTAATACAATCTTGGACAAACACATTAACCCAATACTGTATGTACATGGTAACACAAACCTGTATGTACGCACTAACACAATCCTGTACAAACGCATTAACACTAACCTGTATGTACACACTAACACAATCCTGTATGTACACATTAACACAATCCTGTGTGAACACATTAACACAATGCTGTATGTACACACTAAAACAATCCTGTACAAACACACTAACACAATCCCATACAAACACACTAACACAACCCTGGACAAACACATTAATGCAATCCTGTATGTACACATTAACACAATCCTGTATGTCCACACTAACACAAAACTGTATGTCCACACTAACACAATCCTGCATGTAAACACTAACACAATCCTGTACGTACGCACTAACACAATCCTGTATGTACGCACTAACACAATCCTGTATGTACACACTAACACTACCCTGTATGTACGCACTAACACAATCCTGCACGTACACACTAACACAATCCTGTATGTACACACTAACACTACCCTGCAAAGACACATTAACACTAACCTGTATAAACTCACTAACACAATACTGAATAAACACACTAACACAATACAGTATGTACACACTAACACAATCCTGTATAAACACATTAACAAAATCCTGTATGTACACAATAACACAATCATGTATGTACACACTAACACAATCCTGTATGTACACACTAACACTACCCTGCAAAGACACATTAACAATAACCTGTATAAACTCACTAACACAATACCGTATAAACACACTAACACAATACAGTATGTACACACTAACACAATCCTGTATAAACACATTAACACAATCCAGTATGTACACATTAACACAATCCTGTATAAACAAATTAACACAATCCTGTATGTACACACTAACACAATCCTGTATGTACACATAAATACAATCCTGTATGTTCACATTTACAGTCACCTATATTTACACATTAACACAATCCTGTACAAACTCATAAACACAATACTGTATGTACACACTAACACCATCCTGTATGTACCCACTAACACAATCCTGTACAAACACATTAATGCAATACTGTATATACACATTAACACAATCCTGTATGTACACACTAACACAATCCTGTACAAACACATTAACACAATACTGTATGTACACACTAATACAATCCGGTACATACACATTAACACAATCCTGTATGTTCACATTTACAATAACCTGTATGTACACATTAACACAATCCTGTATGTACACACTAAAACAATCCTGTACAAACACCTTAACACAATACTGTACAAACACATTAACACAATACTGTATGTACAAACTAACACAGTCCTGTATAAACACATTAACACAATCCTGTATGAACGCACTAACACAATCCTGTATGTACACATTAACACAAAAATATTTGTACACATTAACACAATACTGTATGTACACACTAACGCAATCCTGCATGTACACATTAACACAATCCTGTGTAAACACATTAACACAATGCTGTATGTACACACTAAAAGAATCCTGTACAAACACACTAACACAATCATGTACAAACACACTAACACAATCCTGGACAAACACATTTATGCAATCCTGTATGTACACACTAACACAATCCTGTACAAACACATTAACACAATCCTGTACAAACACATTAACACAAAACTGTATGTCCACACTAACAATATTGTGTATAAACACATTAACACAATCCTCTATGTACACACTCATACAGACCTGTATGTACACAATAACACAATCCTGTATGTACGCATTAACACCATCCTGTATGTACACATTAACACAATCCTGTATGTACACATTAAGACTAACCTGCATAAACACATTAACACAATCCGGTATGTACACTTTATCACAATCCTGTGTAAACACACTGACACAATCCTGTTAAACACACTGACACAATCCTGTATAAACACACGATCACAATCCTGTATGTTCACATTAACACTAACCTGTAAGTACACACTAACACAATCCTGTACAAACATATTAACACAAAACTGTATGTCCACACTAACAATATCGTGTATAAACACATTAACACAATCCTGTCTGTACACACTCACACAGACCTGTATGTTCACAATAACACAATCCTGTACGTACACACTAACACAATCCTGTATGTACGCACTAACACAATCCTGTATGTACACACTAACACAATCCTATATGTACACACTAACACTACCCTGCAAAGACACATCAACACTAACCTGTATAAACTCACTAACACAATACTGTATAAACACACTAACACAATACAGTATGTAAACACTAACACAATCCTGTATAAACACATTAACAAAATCCTGTACGTACACAATAACAAGATCATGTATGTACACACTAACACAATCCTGTATGTACACACTAACACTACCCCGGAAAGACACATTAACACTAACCTGTATAAACTCACTAACACAATACTGTATAAACACACTAACACAATACAGTATGTACACACTAACACAATCCTGGACAAACACATTTACACAATACTGTATGTACACACAAACACAATCCTAAATGAACACACTGACACAATCCTGTATGTACACATTACCACAATTCTGTATAAACACATTAACACAATCTTGTATGTATACACTAACACAATCCTATTTATACACATTAATACAATCCTGTACAAACACATTAACGCAATACTGTATGTCCACACTAACAATATCGTGTATAAACACATTAACACAATCCTGTCTGTACACACTCACACAGACCTGTATGTTCACAATAACACAATCCTGTACGTACACACTAACACAATCCTGTATGTATGCACTAACACAATCCTGTATGTACACACTAACACAATCCTATATGTACACACTAACACTACCCTGCAAAGACACATCAACACTAACCTGTATAAACTCACTAACACAATACTGTATAAACACACTAACACAATACAGTATGTAAACACTAACACAATCCTGTATAAACACATTAACAAAATCCTGTACGTACACAATAACAAGATCATGTATGTACACACTAACACAATCCTGTATGTACACACTAACACTACCCTGAAAGACACATTAACACTAACCTGTATAAACTCACTAACACAATACTGTATAAACACACTAACACAATACAGTATGTACACACTAACACAATCCTGGACAAACACATTTACACAATACTGTATGTACACACAAACACAATCCTAAATGAACACACTGACACAATCCTGTATGTACACATTACCACAATTCTGTATAAACACATTAACACAATCTTGTATGTATACACTAACACAATCCTATTTATACACATTAATACAATCCTGTACAAACACATTAACGCAATACTGTATGTCCACACTAACAATATCGTGTATAAACACATTAACACAATCCTGTCTGTACACACTCACACAGACCTGTGTGTTCACAATAACACAATCCTGTATGTACACAATAACACTAACCTGCATAAACACATTTACACAACCCGATCTGTGCACATTAACACAATCCTGTATGTACGCTCTAATACAATCCTGTATCTACACATTAATACAATCCTGTATGTACACATTAACACAAAAATATTTGTATACATTAACACAATACTGTATGTACACACTAACGCAATCCTGTATGTACACATTAACACAATCCTGTGTAAACACATTAACACAAAGCTGTATGTACACACTAAAAGAATCCTGTACAAACACACTAACACAATCCTGTACAAACACACTAACACAATCCTGGACAAACACATTTATGCAATCCTGTATGTACACACTAACACAATCCTGTACAAAGACATTAACACAATTCTGTACAAACACATTAACACAAAACTGTATGTCCACACTAACAATATCATGTATAAACACATTAACACAATCCTCTATGTACACACTCATACAGACCTGTATGTACACAATAACACAATCCTGTATGTACGCATTAACACCATCCTGTATGTACACATTAACACAATCCTCTATGTACACATTAACACTAACCTGCATAAACACATTAACACAATCCGGTATGTACACAATAACACAAACCTGCATAAACACATTTACACAATGCAATCTGTACACATTAACACAATCCTGTATGTACACTTTATCACAATCCTGTGTAAACACACTGACACAATCCTGTATAAACACACGATCACAATCCTGTATGTTCACATTAACACTAACCTGTAAGTACACACTAACACAATCCTGTACAAACACATTAACACAAAACTGTATGTCCACACTAACACAAAACTGTATGTCCACACTAACACAATCCTGCATGTACACACGAACACAATCCTGTACGTACACACTAACACAATCCTATATGTACACACTAACACTACCCTGCAAAGACACATTAACACTAACCTGTATAAACTCACTAACACAATACTGTATAAACACACTAACACAATACAGTATGTAAACACTAACACAATCCTGTATAAACACATTAACAAAATCCTGTACGTACACAATAACATGATCATGTATGTACACACTAACACAATCCTGTATGTACACACTAACACTACCCCGGAAAGACACATTAACACTAACCTGTATAAACTCACTAGCACAATACTGTATAAACACACTAACACAATACAGTATGTACACACTAACACAATCCTGTATGTACACACATGCACAATCCTGTACAAACACACTAACACAATCCTGGACAAACACATGAACACAATCCTGTATGTACACATTTACAGTAACCTATATGTACACACTAACACTATCGTGTATGTACACATTACCACAATCCTGTATGTACACATTAACACAAGCACGAATGTACACATTAACACTACCCTGCATAGACACATACACACTAACTTGTTTGGACTCACTAAAACAATCGTGTATGTACACATTACCACAATCCAGTATGTACACGTTAACACAATCCTGTATGTACACATTAATACTAACCTGCATAGACACATTAACACTAACCTGTATAAACTCACTAACACAATACTGTATAAACACATTAACACAATCCTGAATGTACCCGCTAACACAATCCTGTACAAACACATTAACACAATAATGTATGTATACACTAACACAATCCTGTACAAACACATTAACACAATACTGTATGTACACACTAACACAATCCTGCATGTATACACTAACACAATCCTGTATAAACACATTAATGCAATACTGTCTGTACACACTAACACAATCCTCTATGTAGACATTAACACAATCCTGTACAAACACATGAACACATTACTGTATGTACACACTAACTCAATCCTGTATGTACACATTAACACAATCCTGTATGTACAAATTAACAGTAACCTGTATGTACACACTAACACTACCCTTCATAAGCACATTAACACAATAATGTATCTACACATTAACACTAACCTATATGTACACACTAACACTAACATGTATGTACACACTATAACAATCCTCTATAAACACATTAACACAATACTGTATGTAAACACTCACACAGGCCTGTATGTACACACTAACACAATCCTTTGCAAACAAATTAACACAATACTGCATGTACACACTACACAATCATGTACGTACACACGAACACAATCGTGTATAAACACATTAACACAATCCATTATGCACACACTAACACAATCCTGTATGTACAGAAAAGACAATCCTGTATGTGCACATTAACACAATCCTGTACGTATACACGAACAAAATCCTGTACAAACACATTAACACAATCCTGTATGAAGACACTAACACAATCCTGTATAAGCACATTAACACAATCCTGTATGTACAAATTTACACAATCCTGTATGTACACACTAACACTACCCTGCATAATCACATTAACACAATCATGTATCTACACATTAAATCTAACCTGTTTGTACACACGAACACAATCCTGTTGTACACATTAACACTAAAACACTAACCTGCACAACCACATTAACTCAATCCTATATATACACACTAACACAATCCTGTATGTACACACGAACACAATTCTGTATAAACACATTAACAAAATACTGTATGTACACACTCACACAGTCTTGTATGTACACATTAACACAATCCTGTACAAGCACATTAACACAGTACTGCATATACACATTAACACACTACTGGAAGTACACACTAACACAATCCTGTATGTACACACTAACACAATCCTGTACAAGCACATTAACACAGTACTGCATATACACATTAACACTCTACTGGAAGTACACACTAACACAATCCTGTATGTACACACTAACACAATCCTGTACAAACACATTAAAACAATCCTGTATGTACACACTAACACAATCCTGTATGTACACACAAACACAATCCTGAATGTACACACTAAAATAATCCTGTACAAACACACTAACACAATCCTGTACAAACACATTAAAACAATCCTGTATGTACACATTAACACTATCCTGTATGTACACATTAACACAATCCTGTACAAACACATGAACACAATCCTGCATGTACACACTAACACAATCCTGTATGTACACACTAACACAATCCTGCATGGACACATTAACACAATCCTGCATGGACACATGAACACAATCCTGTATGTACACACTAACAAAATCCTGTATGAGCACACTAACACAATCCTGTTCAAACACATTAACACAATCCTGTATGTACACACTAACACAATCCTGGACAAACACATTAACACAATACTGTATGTACACACAAACACAATCCTAAATGAACACACTAACACAATCCTGTATGTACACATTACCACAATTCTGTATAAACACATTAACACAATCTTGTATGTATACACTAACACAATCCTATATGTACACACTAACACTACCCTGCAAAGACACATTAACACTAACCTGTATAAACTCACTAACACAATACTGTATGTACACACTAACACAATCCTGTATAAACACATTAAAACAATCCTGTATGTACACACTAACACTATCCTGTATGTACACATTAACACAATCCTGTACAAACACATGAACACAATCCTGTATGTACACACTAACACAATCCTGTATGTACACACTAACACAATCCTGCATGGACACATTAACACAATCCTGCATGGACACATGAACACAATCCTGTATGTACACACTAACAAAATCCTGTATGAGCACACTAACACAATCCTGTTCAAACACATTAACACAATCCTGTATGTACACACTAACACAATCCTGGACAAACACATTAACACAATACTGTATGTACACACAAACACAATCCTAAATGAACACACTAACACAATCCTGTATGTACACATTACCACAATTCTGTATAAACACATTAACACAATCTTGTATGTATACACTAACACAATCCTATATGTACACACTAACACTACCCTGCAAAGACACATTAACACTAACCTGTATAAACTCACTAACACAATACTGTATGTACACACTAACACAATCCTGTATAAACACATTAACGCAATCCTGTATGTACACACTAACACAATCCTGTACAAACACATTAACACAATACTGTATGTACACACTAACACAATCCTGTACAAACACATTAACACAAAACTGTATGTCCACACTAACACAATCCTGTACAAACACATTAACACAAAACTGTATGTCCACACTAACAATATCGTGTATAAACACATTAACACAATCCTGTCTGTACACACTCACACAGACCTGTATGTTCACAATAACACAATCCTGTATGTACACAATAACACTAACCTGCATAAACACATTTACACAACCCGATCTGTGCACATTAACACAATCCTGTATGTACGCTCTAATACAATCCTATATGTACACATTAATACAATCCTGTATGTACACATTAACACAAAACTATTTGTACACATGAACACAATACTGTATGTACACACTAACGCAATCCTGTATGTACACATTAACACAATCCTGTGTAAACACATTAACACAATGCTGTATGTACACACTAAAAGAATCCTGTACAAACACACTAACACAATCCTGTACAAACACACTAACACAATCCTGGACAAACACATTTATGCAATCCTGTATGTACACACTAACACAATCCTGTACAAACATATTAACACAATCCTGTACAAACACATTAACACAAAACTGTATGTCCACACTAACAATATCGTGTATAAACACATTAACACAACCCTCTATGTACACACTCATACAGACCTGTATGTACACAATAACACCATCCTGTATGTACACATTAACACAATCCTGTATGCACACATTAACACTAACCTGCATAAACACATTAACACAATCCGGTATGTACACAATAACACTAACCTGCATAAACACATTTACACAATCCAATCTGTACACATTAACACAATCCTGTATGTACGCTTTATCACAATCCTGTGTAAACACACTGACACAATCCTGTATAAACACACGATCACAATCCTGTATGTTCACATTAACACTAACCTGTGAGTACACACTAACACAATCCTGTACAAACACATTAACACAAAACTGTATGTCCACACTAACACAAAACTGTATGTCCACACTAACACAATCCTGCATGTACGCACTAACACAATCCTGTACGTACACACTAACACAATCCTGTATGTACACACTAACACTACCCTGCAAAGACACATTAACAATAACCTGTATAAACTCACTAACACAATACAGTATGTACACACTAACACAATCCTGTATAAACACACTAACACAATCCTGTATGTACACATTAACACAATCCTGTATGTACACATTAATACAATCCTGTATGTTCACATTTACAGTAACCTATATGTACACATTAACACAATCCTGTACAAACTCTTAAAAATGCAATACTGTATGTACACACTAATACCATCCTGTATGTACACACTAAAACAATCCTGTACAAACACCTTAACACAATACTGTATGTACAAACTAACACAGTCCTGTATAAACACATTAACACAATCCTGTATGAACACACTAACACAATCCTGTACGTACACACTAACACAATCCGGCACAAACACACTAACACTATCCTGGACAAACACTTAACACAATACTGTATGTATACACTAACACAATCCTATATGTACGCACTAACACAATCCAGTACAAACACATTAACACAATGCTGCATGTATGCACTAACACAATCCTGTATAAATACATTAACACAATCCTTTATGTACACACAAACACAATCCTGTCTGTACACACTAACACAATCCTGTATGTACACATTAACACAATCCTGTATGTTCACATTTACAGTAACCTGTATGTACACATTAAGACAATCCTGTATGTACACACTAACACAATCCTGTGTGTACACATTAACACAAACCTGTATGTACACACTAAAACAATCCTGTACAAATACACTAACACAATCCGGTATGTACACACTAAAATAATCCTGTACAAATACATTAATACAATCTTGGACAAACACATTAACCCAATACTGTATGTACATGGTAACACAAACCTTTATGTACGCACTAACACAATCCTGTACAAACGCATTAACACTAACCTGTATGTACACACTAACACAATCCTGTATGTACACATTAACACAATCCTGTGTGAACACATTAACACAATGCTGTATGTACACACTAAAACAATCCTGTACAAACACACTAACACAATCCCGTACAAACACACTAACACAACCCTGGACAAACACATTAATGCAATCCTGTATGTACACATTAACACAATCCTGCATAAACAAATTAACACAATCCTGTATGTCCACACTAACACAAAACTGTATGTCCACACTAACACAATCCTGCATGTAAACACTAACACAATCCTGTACGTACGCACTAACACAATCCTGTATGTACGCACTAACACAATCCTGTATGTACACACTAACACAATCCTTTATGTACGCACTAACACAATCCTGTATGTACACACTAACACAATCCTTTATATACACACTAACACTACCCTGCAAAGACACATTAACACTAACCTGTATAAACTCACTAACACAATACTGAATAAACACACTAACACAATACAGTATGTACACACTAACACAATCCTGTATAAACACATTAACAAAATCCTGTATGTACACAATAACACAATCATGTATGTACACACTAACACAATCCTGTATGTACACACTAACACTACCCTGCAAAGACACATTAACACTAACCTGTATAAACTCACTAACACAATACTGTATAAACACACTAACACAATACAGTATGTACACACTAACACAATCCTGTATAAACACATTAACACAATCCAGTATGTACACATTAACACAATCCTGTATAAACAAATTAACACAATCCTGTATGTACACACTCATACAGACCTGTATGTACACAATAACACAATCCTGTATGTACGCATTAACACCATCCTGTATGTACACATTAACACAATCCTGTATGGACACATTAACACTAACCTGCATAAACACATTAACACAATCCGGTATGTACACTTTATCACAATCCTGTGTAAACACACTGACACAATCCTGTATAAACACACGATCACAATCCTGTATGTTCACATTAACAATAACCTGTAAGTACACACTAACACAATCCTGTACAAACACATTAACACAAAACTGTATGTCCACACTAACAATATGGTGTATAAACACATTAACACAATCCTGTCTGTACACACTCACACAGACCTGTATGTTCACAATAACACAATCCTGTACGTACACACTAACACAATCCTGTATGTACGCACTAACACAATCCTGTATGTACACACTAACACAATCCTGTATGTACACACTAACACAATCCTGTACAAACACATTAAAACAATCCTGTATGTACACACCAACACAATCCTGTATGTACACACTAACACAATCCTGTACAAACACATTAACACAATACTGTATGTACACACAAACACAATCCTGAATGTACACACTAAAACAATCCTGTACAAACACACTAACACAATCCTGTACAAACACATTAAAACAATCCTGTATGTACACACTAACACAATCCTGTATGTACACATTAACACAATCCTGTACAAACACATGAACACAATCCTGTATGTACACACTAACACAATCCTGTATGTACACACTAACACAATCCTGCATGGACACATTAACACAATCCTGCATGGACACATGAACACAATCCTGTATGTACACACTAACACAATCCTGTATGAGCACACTAACACAATCCTGTTCAAACACATTAACACAATCCTGTATGTACACACTAACACAATCCTGGACAAACACATTAACACAATACTGTATGTACATACAAACACAATCCTAAATGAACACACTAACACAATCCTGTATGTACACATTACCACAATTCTGTATAAACACATTAACACAATCTTGTATGTATACACTAACACAATCCTATATGTACACACTAACACTACCCTGCAAAGACACATTAACACTAACCTGTATAAACTCACTAACACAATACTGTATGTACACACTAACACAATCCTGTATAAACACATTAACGCAATCCTGTATGTACACACTAACACAATCCTGTACAAACACATTAACACAATACTGTATGTACACACTAACACAATCCTGTACAAACACATTAACACAAAACTGTATGTCCACACTAACAATATCGTGTATAAACACATTAACACAATCCTGTCTGTACACACTCACACAGACCTGTATGTTCACAATAACACAATCCTGTATGTACACAATAACACTAACCTGCATAAACACATTTACACAACCCGATCTGTGCACATTAACACAATCCTGTATGTACGCTCTAATACAATCCTGTATGTACACATTAATACAATCCTGTATGTACACATTAACACAAAACTATTTGTACACATTAACACAATACTGTATGTACACACTAACGCAATCCTGTATGTACACATTAACACAATCCTGTGTAAACACATTAACACAATGCTGTATGTACACACTAAAAGAATCCTGTACAAACACACTAACACAATCCTGTACAAACACACTAACACAATCCTGGACAAACACATTTATGCAATCCTGTATGTACACACTAACACAATCCTGTACAAACATATTAACACAATCCTGTACAAACACATTAACACAAAACTGTATGTCCACACTAACAATATCGTGTATAAACACATTAACACAACCCTCTATGTACACACTCATACAGACCTGTATGTACACAATAACACCATCCTGTATGTACACATTAACACAATCCTGTATGCACACATTAACACTAACCTGCATAAACACATTAACACAATCCGGTATGTACACAATAACACTAACCTGCATAAACACATTTACACAATCCAATCTGTACACATTAACACAATCCTGTATGTACGCTTTATCACAATCCTGTGTAAACACACTGACACAATCCTGTATAAACACACGATCACAATCCTGTATGTTCACATTAACACTAACCTGTGAGTACACACTAACACAATCCTGTACAAACACATTAACACAAAACTGTATGTCCACACTAACACAAAACTGTACGTACACACTAACACAATCCTGCATGTACGCACTAACACAATCCTGTACGTACACACTAACACAATCCTGTATGTACACACTAACACTACCCTGCAAAGACACATTAACAATAACCTGTATAAACTCACTAACACAATACTGTATAAACACACTAACACAATACAGTATGTACACACTAACACAATCCTGTATAAACACACTAACACAATCCTGTATGTACACATTAACACAATCCTGTATGTACACATTAATACAATCCTGTATGTTCACATTTACAGTAACCTATATGTACACATCAACACAATCCTGTACAAACTCTTAAAAATGCAATACTGTATGTACACACTAATACCATCCTGTATGTACACACTAAAACAATCCTGTACAAACACCTTAACACAATACTGTATGTACAAACTAACACAGTCCTGTATAAACACATTAACACAATCCTGTATGAACACACTAACACAATCCTGTACGTACACACTAACACAATCCGGCACAAACACACTAACACTATCCTGGACAAACACTTAACACAATACTGTATGTATACACTAACACAATCCTATATGTACGCACTAACACAATCCAGTACAAACACATTAACACAATGCTGCATGTATGCACTAACACAATCCTGTATAAATACATTAACACAATCCTTCATGTACACACAAACACAATCCTGTCTGTACACACTAACACAATCCTGTATGTACACATTAACACAATCCTGTATGTTCACATTTACAGTAACCTGTATGTACACATTAAGACAATCCTGTATGTACACACTAACACAATCCTGTGTGTACACATTAACACAAACCTGTATGTACACACTAAAACAATCCTGTACAAATACACTAACACAATCCGGTATGTACACACTAAAATAATCCTGTACAAATACATTACTACAATCTGGGACAAACACATTAACCCAATACTGTATGTACATGGTAACACAAACCTGTATGTACGCACTAACACAATCCTGTACAAACGCATTAACACTAACCTGTATGTACACACTACCACAATCCTGTATGTACACATTAACACAATCCTGTGTGAACACATTAACACAATGCTGTATGTACACACTAAAACAATCCTGTACAAACACACTAACACAATCCCGTACAAACACACTAACACAACCCTGGACAAACACATTAATGCAATCCTGTATGTACACATTAACACAATCCTGCATAAACAAATTAACACAATCCTGTATGTCCACACTAACACAAAACTGTATGTCCACACTAACACAATCCTGTATAAACACATTAACACAATCCAGTATGTACACATTAACACAATCCTGTATAAACAAATTAACACAATCCTGTATGTACACACTAACACAATCCTGTATGTACACATAAATACAATCCTGTATGTTCACATTTACAGTCACCTATATGTACACATTAACACAATCCTGTACAAACTCATAAACACAATACTGTATATACACATTAACACAATCCTGTATGTACACACTAACACAATCCTGTACAAACACATTAACACAATACTGTATGTACACACTAATACAATCCGGTACATACACATTAACATAATCCTGTATGTACACATTTACAATAACCTGTATGTACACATTAACACAATCCTGTATGTACACACTAAAACAATCCTGTACAAACACCTTAAAACAATACTGTACAAACACATTAACACAATACTGTATGTACAAACTAACACAGTCCTGTATAAACACATTAACACAATCCTGTATGAACGCACTAACACAATCCTGTATGTACACATTAACACAAAAATATTTGTACACATTAACACAATACTGTATGTACACACTAACGCAATCCTGTATGTACACATTAACACAATCCTGTGTAAACACATTAACACAATGCTGTATGTACACACTAAAAGAATCGTGTACAAACACACTAACACAATCCTGTACAAACACACTAACACAATCCTGGACAAACACATTTATGCAATCCTGTATGTACACACTAACACAATCCTGTACAAACACATTAACACAATCCTGTACAAACACATTAACACAAAACTGTATGTCCACACTAACAATATTGTGTATAAACACATTAACACAATCCTCTATGTACACACTCATACAGACCTGTATGTATACAATAACACAATCCTGTATGTACGCATTAACACCATCCTGTATGTACACATTAACACAATCCTGTATGTACACATTAACACTAACCTGCATAAACACATTAACACAATCCGGTATGTACACTTTATCACAATCCTGTGTAAACACACTGACACAATCCTGTATAAACACACGATCACAATCCTGTATGTTCACATTAACACTAACCTGTAAGTACACACTAACACAATCCTGTACAAACACATTAACACAAAACTGTATGTCCACACTAACAATATGGTGTATAAACACATTAACACAATCCTGTCTGTACACACTCACACAGACCTGTGTGTTCACAATAACACAATCCTGTACGTACACACTAACACAATCCTCTATATACGCACTAACACAATCCTGTATGTACACACTAACACAATCCTATATGTACACACTAACACTACCCTGCAAAGACACATTAACACTAACCTGTATAAACTCACTAACACAATACTGTATAAACACACTAACACAATACAGTATGTAAACACTAACACAATCCTGTATAAACACATTAACAAAATCCTGTACGTACACAATAACATGATCATGTATGTACACACTAACACAATCCTGTATGTACACACTAACACTACCCCGGAAAGACACATTAACACTAACCTGTATAAACTCACTAACACAATACTGTATAAACACACTAACACAATACAGTATGTACACACTAACACAATCCTGGACAAACACATTAACACAATACTGTATGTACACACTAACACAATCCTGTATGTACACATTACCACAATCCTGTACAAACACATTAACGCAATACTGTATGTACACACTCACACAATCCTGTACAAACACATTAACACAAAACTGTATGTCCACACTAACAATATCGTGTATAAACACATTAACACAATCCTGTCTGTACACACTCACACAGACCTGTATGTTCACAATAACACAATCCTGTATGTACACAATAACACTAACCTGCATAAACACATTTACACAACCCGATCTGTGCACATTAACACAATCCTGTATGTACACATTAATACAATCCTGTATGTACACATTAACATAAAAATATTTGTATACATTAACACAATACTGTATGTACACACTAACGCAATCCTGTATGTACACATTAACACAATCCTGTGTAAACACATTAACACAATGCTGTATGTACACACTAAAAGAATCCTGTACAAACACACTAACACAATCCTGTACAAACACACTAACACAATCCTGGACAAACACATTTATGCAATCCTGTATGTACACACTAACACAATCCTGTACAAAGACATTAACACAATCCTGTACAAACACATTAACACAAAACTGTATGTCCACACTAACAATATCATGTATAAACACATTAACACAATCCTCTATGTACACACTCATACAGACCTGTATGTACACAATAACACAATCCTGTATGTACGCAATAACACCATCCTGTATGTACACATTAACACAATCCTGTATGTACACATTAACACTAACCTGCATAAACACATTAACACAATCCGGTATGTACACAATAACACTAACCTGCATAAACACATTTACACAATGCAATCTGTACACATTAACACAATCCTGTATGTACACTTTATCACAATCCTGTGTAAACACACTGACACAATCCTGTATAAACACACGATCACAATCCTGTATGTTCACATTAACACTAACCTGTAAGTACACACTAACACAATCCTGTACAAACACATTAAAACAAAACTGTATGTCCACACTAACACAAAACTGTATGTCCACACGAACCCAATCCTGTACGTACACACTAACACAATCCTATATGTACACACTAACACTACCCTGCAAAGACACATTAACACTAACCTGTATAAACTCACTAACACAATACTGTATAAACACACTAACACAATACAGTATGTAAACACTAACACAATCCTGTATAAACACATTAACAAAATCCTGTACGTACACAATAACATGATCATGTATGTACACACTAACACAATCCTGTATGTACACACTAACACTACCCCGGAAAGACACATTAACACTAACCTGTATAAACTCACTAGCACAATACTGTATAAACACACTAACACAATACAGTATGTACACACTAACACAATCCTGTATGTACACACATGCACAATCCTGTACAAACACACTAACACAATCCTGCACAAAGCACTAACACAATCCTGCACAAACACATTAACACAATCCTGTATGTACACATTTACAGTAACCTATATGTACACACTAACACTATCGTGTATGTACACATTACCACAATCCTGTATGTACACATTAACACAAGCACGAATGTACACATTAACACTACCCTGCATAGACACATACACACTAACTTGTTTGGACTCACAAAACAATTGTGTATGTACACATTACCACAATCCAGTATGTACACGTTAACACAATCCTGTATGTACACATTAATACTAACCTGCGTAGACACATTAACACTAACCTGTATAAACTCACTAACACAATACTGTATAAACACATTAACACAATCCTGAATGTACACGCTAACACAATCCTGTACAAACACATTAACACAATAATGTATGTATACACTAACACAATCCTGTACAAACACATTAACACAATACTGTATGTACACACTAACACAATCCTGCATGTATACACTAACACAATCCTGTATAAACACATTAATGCAATACTGTCTGTACACAATCCTGTATGTACACACTAACACAATCCTATATGTACACACTAACACTACCCTGCAAAGACACATTAACACTAACCTATATAAACTCACTAACACAATACTGTATAAACACACTAACACAATACAGTATGTACACATTAACACAATCCTGTATAAACAAATTAACAAAATCCTGTATGTACACACTAACACAATCCTGTATGTACACATTAACACAATCCTGTACAAACTCATAAACACAATACTGTATGTACACACTAACACAATCCTGTATGTACCCACTAACACAATCCTGTACAAACACATTAACACAATACTGTATATACACATTAACACAATCCTGTATGTACACACTAACACAATCCTGTATGTACACACTAACACAATCCTGTACAAACACATTAACACAATACTGTATGTACACACTAAATCAATCCCGTACAAACACCTGAACACAATACTGTACAAACACATTAACACATTACTGTATGTACAAACTAACACAGTCCTGTATAAACACATTAACACAATCCTGTATGAACACACTAACACAATCCTGTACGTACACACTAACACAATCCTGCACAAACACACTAACACTATCCTGGACAAACACTTAACACAATACTGTATGTAAACACTAACACAATCCTGTATGTACGCACTAACGAATTCCAGTACACACACATTAACACAATCCTATATGTACGCACTAACACAATCCAGTACAAACACATTAACACAATGCTGCATGTATAAATACATTAACACAATCCTTTATGTACACACAAACACAATCCTGTCTGTACACACTAACACAATCCTGTATGTACACATTAACACAATCCTGTATGTACATGCTAACACAATCCTCTATGTAGACATTAACACAATCCTGTACAAACACATTAACACAATACTGTATGTACACACTAACTCAATCCTGTATGTACACATTAACACAATCCTGTATGTACAAATTAACACTAACCTGTATGTACACACTAACACTAACATGTATGCACACACTATAACAATCCTATACGTACGCATTTACCCAATCCTGTATGCACACATTAACACAATCCTATATGTACACACTAACAGAATCCTGTATGTACACATTAACACAATCCTCTATGTACACACTAACACAATCCTGTATAAACACATTAACACAATACTGTATGTAAACACTCACAACGGCCTGTATGTACACACTAACACAATCCTGTACAAACAAATTAACACAATACTGTATGTACACACTAACACAATCATGTATGTACACACTAACACAATCGTGTATAAACACATTAACACAATACTGTATGTACACACTAACACAATCCTGTATGTACCCACTAACACAATCCTGTACAAACACATTAACACAATACTGTATATACACATTAACACAATCCTGTATGTACACACTAACACAATCCTGTATGTACACACTAACACAATCCTGTACAAACACATTAACACAATACTGTATGTACACATTTACAATAACCTGTATGTACACATTAACACAATCCTGTATGTACACACTAAAACAATCCCGTACAAACACCTGAACACAATACTGTACAAACACATTAACACATTACTGTATGTACAAACTAACACAGTCCTGTATAAACACATTAACACAATCCTGTATGAACACACTAACACAATCCTGTATGTACACACTAACACAATCCTGCACAAACACACTAACACTATCCTGGACAAACACTTAACACAATACTGTATGTAAACACTAACACAATCCTGTATGTACGCACTAACGAATTCCAGTACACACACATTAACACAATCCTATATGTACGCACTAACACAATCCAGTACAAACACATTAACACAATGCTGCATGTATAAATACATTAACACAATCCTTTATGTACACACAAACACAATCCTGTCTGTACACACTAACACAATCCTGTATGTACACATTAACACAATCCTGTATGTACATGCTAACACAATCCTCTATGTAGACATTAACACAATCCTGTACAAACACATTAACACAATACTGTATGTACACACTAACTCAATCCTGTATGTACACATTAACACAATCCTGTATGTACAAATTAACACTAACCTGTATGTACACACTAACACTAACATGTATGCACACACTATAACAATCCTATACGTACGCATTTACCCAATCCTGTATGCACACATTAACACAATCCTATATGTACACACTAACAGAATCCTGTATGTACACATTAACACAATCCTCTATGTACACACTAACACAATCCTGTATAAACACATTAACACAATACTGTATGTAAACACTCACAACGGCCTGTATGTACACACTAACACAATCCTGTACAAACAAATTAACACAATACTGTATGTACACACTAACACAATCATGTATGTACACACTAACACAATCGTGTATAAACACATTAACACAATACTGTATGTACACACTAACACAATCCTCTATGTACACACTAACACAATCATGTATGTACACACTAATACAATCCAGTATGTACTCACTAACACAATCCTGTACAAACACATTAACACAATACATTATGCACACACTAACACAATCCTGTATGTACAGAAAACACAATCCTGTATGTGCACATTAACACAATCCTGTATGTGCACATTAACACAATCCTGTATGTATACACTAACAAAATCCTGTACAAACACATTAACACAATCCTTTATGTGGACACTAACACAATCCTGTATAAGCACATTAACACAATCCTGTATGTACACATTTACACAATCCTGTATGTACACACTAACACTACCCTGCATAATCACATTAACACAATCCTGTATGTTCACACTAACAAAATCCTGTACAAACACGTTAACACAATCCTGTATGCACACACTAACACAATCCTGTATAAGCTCATTAGCACAATCCTGTATGTACACATTTACACAATCCTGTATGTACACACTAACACTACCCTGCATAATCACATTAACACAATCATGTATCTACACATTAAATCTAACCTGTTTGCACACACTAAAACTAACAAGTTTGTACACACTAACACAATCCTGTATAAGCACACGAACACAATCCTGTATGTACATATTAACACTAAAACACTAACCTGCACAACCACATTAACTCAATCCTATATATACACACTAACACACAGTACTGCATATACACATTAACACACTACTGGAAGTACACACTAACACAATCCTGTATGTACACACTCACACAGTCCTGTATGTACACATTAACACAATCCTGTATGTACAAACTAACACAATCCTATATGTACACACTAACACTACCCTGCAAAGACACATTAACACTAACCTATATAAACTCACTAACACAATACTGTATAAACACACTAACACAATACAGTATGTACACACTAACACAATCCTGTATAAACACATTAACACAATCCAGTATGTACACATTAACACAATCCTGTATAAACAAATTAACACAATCCTGTATGTACACACTAACACAATCCTGTATGCACACATTAATACAATCCTGTATGTTCACATTTACAGTAACCTATATGTACACATTAACACAATCCTGTACAAACTCATAAACACAATACTGTATGTACACACTAACACAATCCTGTATGTACCCACTAACACAATCCTGTACAAACACCTGAACACAATACTGTACAAACACATTAACACATTACTGTATGTACAAACTAACACAGTCCTGTATAAACACATTAACACAATACTGTATGTACACATTTACAATAACCTGTATGTACACATTAACACAATCCTGTATGTACACACTAAAACAATCCCGTACAAACACCTGAACACAATACTGTACAAACACATTAACACATTACTGTATGTACAAACTAACACAGTCCTGTATAAACACATTAACACAATCCTGTATGAACACACTAACACAATCCTGTACGTACACACTAACACAATCCTGCACAAACACACGAACACTATCCTGGACAAACACTTAACACAATACTGTATGTAAACACTAACACAATCCTGTATGTACGCACTAACGAATTCCAGTACACACACATTAACACAATCCTATATGTACGCACTAACACAATCCAGTACAAACACATTAACACAATGCTGCATGTATAAATACATTAACACAATCCTTTATGTACACACAAACACAATCCTGTCTGTACACACTAACACAATCCTGTATGTACACATTAACACAATCCTGTATGTACATGCTAACACAATCCTCTATGTAGACATTAACACAATCCTGTACAAACACATTAACACAATACTGTATGTACACTCTAACTCAATCCTGTATGTACACATTAACACAATCCTGTATGTACAAATTAACACTAACCTGTATGTACACACTAACACTACCCTTCATAAGCACATTAACACAATCATGTATCTACACATTAACACTAACCTATATGTACACACTAACACTAACATGTATGCACACACTATAACAATCCTATACGTACGCATTTACCCAATCCTGTATGCACACATTAACACAATCCTATATGTACACACTAACAGAATCCTGTATGTACACATTAACACAATCCTCTATATACACACTAACACAATCCTGTATAAACACATTAACACAATACTGTATGTAAACACTCACAACGGCCTGTATGTACACACTAACACAATCCTGTACAAACAAATTAACACAATACTGTATGTACACACTAACACAATCATGTATGTACACACTAACACAATCGTGTATAAACACATTAACACAATACTGTATGTACACACTAACACAATCCTCTATGTACACACTAACACAATCATGTATGTACACACTAATACAATCCAGTATGTACTCACTAACACAATCCTGTACAAACACATTAACACAATACATTATGCACACACTAACACAATCCTGTATGTACAGAAAACACAATCCTGTATGTGCACATTAACACAATCCTGTATGTGCACATTAACACAATCCTGTATGTATACACTAACAAAATCCTGTACAAACACATTAACACAATCCTGTATGTGGACACTAACACAATCCTGTATAAGCACATTAACACAATCCTGTATGTACACATTTACACAATCCTGTATGTACACACTAACACTACCCTGCATAATCACATTAACACAATCCTGTATGTTCACACTAACAAAATCCTGTACAAACACGTTAACACAATCCTGTATGCACACACTAACACAATCCTGTATAAGCTCATTAGCACAATCCTGTATGTACACATTTACACAATCCTGTATGTACACACTAACACTACCCTGCATAATCACATTAACACAATCATGTATCTACACATTAAATCTAACCTGTTTGCACACACTAAAACTAACATGTTTGTACACACTAACACAATCCTGTATAAGCACACGAACACAATCCTGTATGTACATATTAACACTAAAACACTAACCTGCACAACCACATTAACTCAATCCTATATATACACACTAACACACAGTACTGCATATACACATTAACACACTACTGGAAGTACACACTAACACAATCCTGTATGTACACACTCACACAGTCCTGTATGTACACATTAACACAATCCTGTATGTACAAACTAATGCAATCCTGGACAAACACATTAACATAATACTGTATGTACACACTAACACAATCCTGTATGTACAAACTAACGCAATCCTGGACAAACGCATTAACATAATACTGTATGTACACACTAACACAATCCTGTACAAACACATTAACACAATCTTGTATGTACACACTAACACAATCTTGTACAAACACATTACCACAATTCTGTATAAACACACTATCACAATCCTGTATGTACGCATTTACCCAATCCTGTATGTATACATTAACACTAGCTTGCATAAACACATTAACACAATCCTATATGTACACACTAACACAATCCTGTATGTATACATTAACACAATCCTATATGTACACACTAACACAATCCTGTATGTACACATTATCGCAATTCTGTATGTACACATTAACACTAATCTGCATAAACTCATTAACGTAAATTCAGTTTGTACACATTAACACAATTCTTTATATATACATGAACACAAACCTGTATGTACGCATCAACACAAACCTATATGTACACATTAACACAATACTGTATGTACGCTTTAATGCAATCCTGTATGTTCACATTAACACAATCCTGTATGTATATATTAACACAAACCTGTCTATATGCATTAACACAAACCTGCATATACACATTAACACAATACTGTATGTACGCATTAACGCAATCCTGTATGTATAAATTCATACAATCCTGCATGAACACATTAACACAAACCTGTAAGTATACATTAACACCACACTGCACACATTAACAGAATTCAGTATGTACTCTTTAACACAATCCTGTATGTATACATTAACACACACCTGTATATATCCATTAACACAAACCTGCATGTACACAATGACACAATATTGTATGTACGCATTAACGCAATCCTGTACGTACACATCAACACAATCCTGTACGTATACATTAACACAATCCTCTATGTACAGAGTAACACAATACATTATGTCCACTTTAACATAATCCTGTATGTAACATTAACACAAACCTGTATGCGTACATTAATACAATCCTGTATTTATACATTAACACAATACTGTATGTCCATTTTAATAGAATCCTGTATGTATACATTAACACAAGCCTGTATGTACACATCAACACAATCCTGTATGTACACATTAACACAATCCACTATGTTCACAGTAACACAATACTGTATGTCCTCTTTAGCAGAATCCTGTATGTATACATTAACACAAACCTGAATGTACACATCAACACAATCCTGTATGTACACATTAACACAATCCACTATGTTCACAGTAACACAATACTGTATGTCCTCTTTAGCAGAATCCTGTATGTATACATTAACACAAACCTGAATGTACACATTAACACAACCCTGTATGTACACACCAACACAATCCTGTATGTACACATTTACGCAAACCTGTATGTACACAGTAACACAATCCTGTATGAACACATTAACACAAACCTGTATGTACATATTAACGCAATCCTGTATGTGTACACTAACACAAACCTGTATGTACACATTAATACAATCCTGTACATATATATTAACACAAATCTCTGTGACTAAATTAAATCAAACCTGCATGTACACATTAACATAATCCTGTATGTCTACATTAACACAAACCTGTATGTACACATTAACACAAACATGCATGAATACATTAATACAATCCTCTATGTACACACTAACACAATCCTGCATGTACACATTAACCCAAACCTGTATGTATACATTAACACTAGCCTGCATAAACACATTAACACAATGCTATATGTACACACTAACACAATCCTGTATGTACACATTAACACTAACCTGCATAAACACATTAACATAATCCTATATGTATGCATTAACACAATCCTGTATGCACACATTAACACTAACCTGCAAAATCACATCAACACAATCCTGTATGTACACATTAACACAATGCTGTCTGTACACATTACCACAGTCCTGTATGTACATATTAACATAAGTCTGCACGTACACATTAACATAATCCTGTATATACACATTAATATAATTCTGTATGTACACATTAACAAGCATGTATGTATACATTAACACAATCCTGTATGTATACATTAACACAAACCTGTATGTACACATTATCACAGACATGTATGTGCACATTAACACAAACCTGTAAGTATACATCAAAACTATCCTGTATGAACACATTAACAGAATTCAGTTTGTACACATTAACACAATCCTTTATATTTACATTAACAAAAACCTGTATGTACACATTAACACAATCCTGTAAGTATAAATTAACACAATCATGTATATACACATTAACACAATCCACTATGTTCACAGTAACACAATACTGTTTGTACGCATTAACGCAATCCTGTATGTACACATTAACACAATCCTGTATGTACACATTAACACAATACTGTATGTCCATTTTAATAGAATCCTGTATTTATACATTAACACAATCCTGCATGAACGCATTAACATAAACCTGTATGTACACATTAACACAATCCTGTAAGTATAAATTAACACAATCCACTATGTCCACAGTAACACAATACTGTATGTCCTCTTTAAAAGAATCCTGTATGTACACATCAACACAAACCTGCATGTACATATTAACACAATCCTGTATGAATACATTAACACAAACCTGTGTATACACATTGACACAATATTGTATGTATGCATTAACGCAATCCTGTATGTACACATCAACACAATCCTGTACATACACATTAACACAATCCTCTATGTACAGAGTAACACAATACTTTATGTCCACTTTAACATAATCCTGTATGTAACATTAACACAAACCTGTATTTATACATTAACACAATACTGTATGTCCATTTTAATAGAATCCTGTATGTACACATTAACACAAGCCTGCATGTACACATCAACACAATCCTGTATGTACACATTAACACAATCCACTATGTTCACAGTAACACAATACTGTATGTCCTCTTTAACAGAATCCTGTATGTATACATTAACACAACCCTGTATGTACACACTAACACAATCCTGTATGTACACATTTACACAAACCTGTATGTACACATCAACACAATCCTGTATGTACACATTAACACAATCCACTATGTTCACAGTAACATAATACTGTATGTCCTCTTTAACAGAATCCTGTATGTATACATTAACACAAACCTGAATGTACACATTAACACAACCCTGTATGTACACAGTAACACAATCCTGTATGTACACATTAACACAAACATGCATGAATACATTAATACAATCCTCTATGTACACACTAACACAATCCTGCATGTACACATTAACCCAATCCTGTATGTATACATTAACACTAGCCTGAATAAACACATTAACACAATCCTATATGTACACACTAACACAATCCTGTATGCACACATTAACACTAACCTGCAAAAACACATCAACACAATCCTATATGTGCACATTAACACAATCCTGTATGTACACATTAACACAATGCTGTCTGTACACATTACCACAGTCCTGTATGTACATATTAACATAAGTCTGCACGTACACATTAACATAATCCTGTATATACACATTAATATAATCCTGTATGTACACATTAACAAGCATGTATGTATACATTAACACAATCCTGTATGTATACATTAACACAAACCTGTATGTACACATTATCACAGACATGTATGTGCACGTTAACACAAACCTGTAAGTATACATCAAAACTATCCTGTATGAACACATTAACAGAATTCAGTTTGTACACATTAACACAATCCTTTATATATACATTATCAAAAACCTGTATGTATGCATCAACACAAACCTGTATGTACACATTAACACAATAGTGTATGCACGCTTTAATGAAATCCTGTATGTACACATTAACACAATCCTGTATGTATATATTAACACAAACCTGCATATACACATTAACACAATCCTGTATGTACGCATTAACACAATACTGTATGTACACATTATCAAAATCCAGTATTGTCTCATTAACATAATTGTGTATGTACACATTAACACAATCCTGTATGTACACAGTAAAACAACACTGTCTGTCCTCTTTAACAGAATCCTGCATGTATACATTAACACAAACCTGTATGAACTCATTAACACAAACCTGTATGTACATATTAACACAAACCTGTATGTATACAGTAATACAATCCTGTATGTACACATAAACACAAATCTGTATGTACACATTAACACAAACCTGCATGTACACATTAACCAAGTCTGCATGTACACATTAACACAAACTGCATGTACTAACCCCATGTGCATATATACAGACTAACATCATGGATATATGTATAGACTGACACCATGCACACAAGTACAAACCATCTCCATGCATACATGAACACACTTACCCTGCTGTTGTGGTTCTGTTCGCCGAGCTGGAAGTTTTTGTTGCATCTGTTGATGAAATTGCGCGGGTATCCGTTTTTGGCGAATACCTTGTACAGGTGTTCCTCTTCCTCTTTTTGCAGTTCTGGTGTGCTGCAGTGTGTTGTGGCCCTTTTGAACAGATGCCTAAGAGAAAGACAACAGAACGAGGACATGCCACAACCCAAAGGACTAGCCACACTACCATACATCAGGAGCATTTCCGAACTGACAGCCAGACTACTGCGACTCCTAGGACTCATAACAGCACACAAACCAACAGCCACTCTCTGACAACAACTCACCAGAACGAAGGACCCGATACCCAGCATGAGCAAAACAAATGTAGTGTACAAAATCCCATGCAAGGACTGTCCAAAACACTACATAGGACAAACAGGAAGACAGCTAACGATCCGCATCTATGAACATCAACTAGCCACGAAACGACACGACCAGCTATCCCTAGTAGCCACACACACAGACGACAAGCAACATGAATTCGACTGGGACAACACTACCATTATAGGGCAAGCCAAACAAAGAACAGCCAGGGAATTCCTAGAAGCATGGCACTCATCCACAAACTCCATCAACAAACACATCGACCTGGACCCAATATACCGGCCACTACAGCGGACAGCTGAAACTGACAACCGGAAGCGGCAGGGACAGGCCACTATACATTCCGGAGGAAACACCACAGAAGCGCTTCACAGGAGGCTCCCAAGCACTGAGGATGTCACCTAGACAGGGGACAAAAGGTTTGCAACAAAAACTTCCAGCTCGGCGAACAGAACCACAGCAACGAGCACCCGAGGTACAAATCTTCTCACAAACTTTGAACACTTACCCTACATACGCATGTACAGGCTAACACCATGTACACATGTACAGACTTACTCCATGTACACATGTACAGACTTACCCTACATACGCATGTACAGACTGACCACATGTACACAGGTACAGACTGGCACAGGTACGCATGTACAGACTGACCCCATGTACACATGTACAGACTGACTCCATGTACACAGGTACAGACTGGCACATGTACACATGTGCAGACTGACCCCATGTACACAGGTACAGACTGACCCCATGTACGCATGTACAAACTGGCCCCATGTACGTATGTACAGACTGACCCCATGTACACATGTGCAGACTGGCATGTGTACACATGTACAGACTGACCCCCCCATGTACACAGGTACAGATTGGCACATGTACACATGTACAGACTGACCCCATGTACACAGGTACAGACTGGTACATGTACACATGTACAGAGTGACCACATATACACAGGTATAGACTGGCACATGTACACATGTACAGACTAGCACATGTACACATGTAGAGACTGACCCCATGTACACAGGTACAGTCTGGCACATGTACACATGTACAGACTGACCCCATGTACACATGTACAGACTGGCACGTGTGTACATGTACAGACTGACCCCCCCATGTACACAGGTACAGATTGGCACATGTACACATGTACAGACTGACCCCATGTACACATGTACAGACTGACTCCACGTACACAGGTACAGACTGGCACATGTACACATGTACAGACTGACCTCATGTACACATGTACAGACTGGCACATGTACACATGTACAGACTGACCACATGTACACAGGCACAGATTGGCACATGTACACATGTACAGACTGACCCCATGTACACAGGTACAGATTGGCACATGTACACATGTACAAACTGACCCCATGTACACAGGTACAGACTGGTACATGTACACATGTACAGACTGACCACATATACACAGGTATAGACTGACACATGTACACATGTACAGACTGGCACATGTACACATGTAGAGACTGACCCCATGTACACATGTAGAGACTGACCCCATGTACACATGTACAGACTGGCACCTGTACACATGTACAGACTGACCCCATGTACACAGGTACAGACTGGCACGTGCACACATGTACAAACTGACCCCCCATGTACACAGGTACAGATTGGCACATGTACACATGTGCAGACAGACCCCATGTACGCATGTACAGACTGACCACATGTACACATGTACAAACTGGCCCCATGTACGCATGTACAGACTGACCCCATGTACACATGTACAGACTGACCCCATGTACACCGGTACAGACTGGCACATGTACACATGTGCAGACTGACCCCATGTACACATGAACAGACTGACCCAATGTACACAGGTACAGACTGGCACATGTACACATGTAGAGACTGACCCCATGTACACATGTAGAGACTGACCCCATGTACACATGTACAGACTGGCACCTGTACACATGTACAGACTGACCCCATGTACACAGGTACAGACTGGCACGTGTACACATGTACAAACTGACCCCCCATGTACACAGGTACAGATTGGCACATGTATACATGTACAGACTGACTCCATGTACACATGTACAGACTGGCACATGTACACATGTGCAGACAGACCCCATGTACGCATGTACAGACTGACCACATGTACACATGTACAAACTGGCCCCATGTACGCATGTACAGACTGACCCCATGTACACATGTACAGACTGACCCCATGTACACCGGTACAGACTGGCACATGTACACATGTGCAGACTGACCCCATGTACACATGAACAGACTGACCCAATGTACACAGGTACAGACTGGCACATGTACACATGTACAGACTGACTCCATGTACACAGGTACAGACTGGCACATGTACACATGTACAGACTGACTCCATGTACACAGGTACAGACTGGCACATGTACGCATGTACAGACTGACCCCATGTACACAGGTACAGTCTGGCACATGTACACATGTACAGACTGACCCCATGTACACATGTACAGACTGACCCCATGTACACAGGTACAGACTGGCACATGTACACATGTACGGACTGACCCCATGTACACATGTACAGACTGGCACATGTACACATGTGCAGACGGACCCCATGTACGCATGTACAGACTGACCCCATGTACACATGTACAGACTGACCCCAAGTACACCGGTACAGACTGACACATGTACACATGTACAGACTGACCCCATGTACACCGGTACAGACTGACACATGTACACATGTACAGACTGACCCCCATGTACACATGTACAGACTGACTCCATGTACACAGGTACAGACTGGCACATGTACGCATGTACAGACTGACCCCCTATGTACGCAGGTACAGTCTGGCACATGTACACATGTACAGACTGACCCCCATGTACACATGTACAGACTGACTCCATGTACACAGGTACAGACTGGCACATGTACGCATGTACAGACTGACCCCCTATGTACGCAGGTACAGTCTGGCACATGTACACATGTACATACTGACCCCATGTACACAGGTACAGTCTGGCACATGTACACATGTACAGACTGACCCCATGTACACATGTACAGACTGGCACATGTACACATGTACAGACTGACCCCATGTACACAGGTACAGACTGGCACATGTACACATGTACAGACTGACCCCATGTACACATGTACAGACCTGTACATGTACACATGTACAAACTGGCGCCATGTACGCATGTACAGACTGACCCCACGTACACATGTACAGACTGACCCCATGTACACCGGTACAGACTGGCACATGTACACATGTACAGACTGACCCCATGTAAACAGGTACAGATGGACCCCATGTACACATGTACAGACCTGTACATGTACATATGTACAAACTGGCCCCATGTACGCATGTACAGACTGACCCCATGTACACCGGTACAGACTGACACATGTACACTTGTACAGACTGACCCCATGTACACCGGTACAGACTGACACATGTACACATGTACAGACTGACCCCATGTACACAGGAACAGACTGGCACATGTACACAGGTACAGACTGGCACATGTGCACATGTACACATGAACCTACACATGTGCACACGTACCGTCCCGTGGAGATGCACCCAATGACGCCCTTGTCCACATGACCGAGTGTAACCGGATGTTACCCACCCAGCCTCGGCTGTTTATTGTGTGAGACACAGAAGTGGAGGGGAGGGCTTTATACAGAGAGACAGACACAGAGAGCGAGAGAGCGAGAGCGCGAGAGCGCGAGGGAGGACTGTGGCAGGAAATCCGAACGTATCACTCGCTCTTTGATGAACTGAAACTCGAAGTGAATGCTCACGTAGACTTTGTGTTTTCACACACAGTTCTGCCACAAAGCAGGGGGCAACATCAGAGAGGAGCAACTCACTGGGACCCTGAGGATTATCCCCTGAATCTGTAAGTGACTGGTTTAACAGCGTGTGTGTGTGTGTGGGGCTGTGTGTGTGTGTGTGTGTGTGTGTGTGTGTGTGTGGGTCTGTGTGTGTGTGTGTGTGTGTGTGTGTGTGGGGGGCTGTGTGTGTGTGTGTGTGTGTGGGGCTGTGTGTGTGTGTGTGGTGTGTGTGGGGCTGTGTGTGTGTGTGTGTGGGGCTGTGTGTGTGGGGGGGGGCTGTGTGTGTGTGTGCGTGTGTGTGTGTGTGTGTGGCTCTGTGTGTGGGGGGGGCTGTGTGTGTGTGTGCGTGTGTGCGTGTGTGTGTGTGTGTGTGTGGCTGTGTGTGTGTGTGTGTGTGGGGGGGGCTGTGTGTGTGTGTGGGGCTGTGTGTGTGTGTGTGTGTGTGGGGGGGGGTCTGTGTGTGTGTGTGTGGGGGGGGAGCTGTGTGTGTGTGTGTGTGTGGGGCTGTGTGTGTGTGTGGGGCTGTGTGTGTGTGTGTGTGGGGGGGGCTGTGTGTGTGTGTGTGGGGCTGTGTGTGTGTGTGGGGGGGGGGCTGTGTGTGTGTGTGGGGCTGTGTGTGTGTGTGTGGGGGGGGGCTGTGTGTGTTTGTGTGTGTGTGTGGGGGGGGGGGTCTGTGTGTGTGTGTGTGTGTGGGGCTGTGTGTGTGTGTGTGTGTGTGTGTGTGTGTGTGGTGGGGGGGGGGGGGGGGGGGGGGCTGTGTGTGTGTGTTCACCCAGAGAAATGGACACCTCTCAGAGCCAGTCCACCGTGATGTCAGCCCACCTCCAACTGTCAATCTTTACAGCTCATTCCTACTCTCACTATCCCTCTCCCTCACTTCCTCACCCTCTCCCACTCTCACCAACAACATCTCGATATCTCCCATTCTCCAATTCCAGGCCACTCTCTTTCATCTGCCTCTCCTCCTCTCTCCCTCTCCATCCCCTCTCTCCCTCTCTCCCTGACAATCTCATCTGCTCTCTCTCTCTCTCTCTCTCTCTCTCTCTCATTCTCCTTTACAGATTTGTCTCTGACTACAGCCTCTTTCTCGTCACCTCTCAAACTCTTTTTGCCTCCCCCCACATCATTCCGATGGGCCACTTAACTCTCCACATGCCCAGCCTTGTCAAAACTCTACTGATCCCTCAGATTTCAATCATTATAGATCCCCATCAGTTTCCATCCTGTCTGGGGTTAACATGGGAAGTCAGCCAGGGATCCTGCTCCTGATCACTGTCCAGTGATCCCTGGGTTAGAGAGAGAGAGAGAGGGGAAATCAGCCAGGGTTCCTGCTCCTGATCACTGTCCAGTGATCCCTGGGTTAGAGAGAGAGAGGGGAAATCAGCCAGGGTTCCTGCTCCTGATCACTGCCCAGTGATCCCTGGGTTAGAGAGAGAGAGGAAGAGAGAGAGGTGGGGAAATCAGCCAGGGTTCCTGCTCCTGATCACTGCCCAGTGATCCCTGGGTTAGAGAGAGAGAGGGGGGAAATCAGCCAGGGTTCCTGCTCCTGATCACTGCCCAGTGATCCCTGGGTTAGAGAGAGAGAGAGAGAGAGAGGGGAAATCAGCCAGGGTTCCTGCTCCTGATCACTGCCCAGTGATCCCTGGGTTAGAGAGAGAGAGGGGGGAAATCAGCCAGGGTTCCTACCCTGCTCTCGAGGGTATCGGCTACAGGGAAGGGTTAAACAGACCGGGATGTTCCCTGGCCTTGAGGGTATCGGCTACAGGGAAGGGTTAAACAGACCGGGAGGTTCCCTGGCCTCGAGGGTATCGGCTACAGGGAAGGGTTAAACAGACCGGGAGGTTCCCTGGCCTTGAGGGTATCGGCTACAGGGAAGGGTTAAACAGACCGGGATGTTCCCTGGCCTCGAGGGTATCGGCTACAGGGAAGGGTTAAACAAGGATAGTAGGGGGAAGTTGCGTGTGGAGGCGGAAGAGATTGGGGAGACACTGAATGAATACTTTTCTTCAGTATTCACTCAGGAACAGGGCATTGTTGTCGATGAGAATACTGAGGCACAAATAAGTAGAATGGATGGCTTTGAGGTATGTAGAGAAGAGGTGTTGGAAATCCTGGAAAAGGTGAAAATAGATAAGTCCCCTGGGCCTGATGGCATTTATCCTAGGATTCTCTGGGAAGCAAGGGAGGAGATTGCAGAGCCATTGGCCTTGATTTTTATGTCCTCTTTGTCTACAGGAGTAGTCCCAGAAGACTGGAGGATAGCAAATGTGGTTCCCTTGTTCAAAAAGGGGAGTAGGGATAGCCCTAGTAACTATAGGCCGGTGAGTCTCACTTCTGTTGTGGGCAAAGTCTTAGAGAGAATTGTAAGGGATAGGATTTATGCACATCTAGATAGGAATAATGTGATCAAGGATAGTCAGCATGGTTTTGTGAAGGGCAAGTCGTGCCTCACAAACCTTATTGAATTCTTTGAAAAGGTGACGAAGGAGGTTGATGAGGGGAAAGCGGTAGATGTGGTATATATGGATTTTAGTAAGGCGTTTGATAAGGTTCCCCATGGTAGGCTACTGCAGAAAATACGGAGATATGGCATTGAGGGTGAGTTGGAGGTTTGGATTAGGAATTGGCTGGATGGAAGAAGACAGAGGGTAGTAGTTGATGGCAAAGTTTCTTCATGGAGTGCCGTCACTAGCGGTGTTCCGCAAGGATCTGTTTTGGGACCGTTGCTGTTTGTCATTTTTATAAATGACCTGGAAGAGGGGTTAGAAGGTTGGGTGAGCAAGTTTGCGGATGACACGAAAGTCGGAGGAGTTGTTGACAGTGAGGAAGCATGTGGCAGGTTACAGCAGGATATAGAGAAGCTGCAGAGCTGGGCAGAAAGGTGGCAGATGGAATTCAATGTAGCTAAGTGCGAGGTGATTCACTTTGGGAAGAATAACAAAAAGATGGGGTACTGGGCTAATGGTCGGATACTTGGTAGTGTGGATGAGCAGAGGGATCTTGGTGTCCATGTACACAGATCTCTGAAAGTTGCCACCCAGGTAAATAGTGCGGTGAGGAAGGCATATGGCGTACTGGCTTTTATTGGTAGAGGAATTGAGTTCCGGAGTCCTGAGGTCATGATGCAGTTGTATAAGACTCTGGTACGGCCGCATCTGGAATATTGTGTGCAGTTTTGGTCGCCATACTATAGGAAGGATGTGGAGGCATTGGAACGGGTGCAGAGGAGGTTTACCAGGATGTTGCCTGGTATGGTAGAAAGATCGTATGAGGAAAGACTGAGACACTTGGGGCTGTTTTCACTAGAGAAAAGAAGGTTTAGGGGTGACTTGATTGAGGTGTACAAGATGATTAGGGGGTTAGATAGGGTCGACAGTATGAACCTTTTCCCGCGTATTGAGTCGGGTATTACAAGGGGGCATAGCTTTAAATTAAGGGGGGGTAGATATAGGACTGAAGTTAGGGGTAGGTTCTTCACTCAGCGAGTCGTTAGTTCATGGAATGCCCTGCCAGTAACAGTGGTGGACTCTCCCTCTTTATGGGCATTTAAGAGGGCATTGGATAGGTATATGGAGGATAGTGGGTTAGTGTAGTTTAGGTGGGCTTGGATCGGCGCAACATCGAGGGCCCAAGGGCCTGTACTGCGCTGTATTCTTCTATGTTCTATGTTCTATGTAGACCAGGATGTTCCCTGGCCTCGAGGGTATCGGCTACAGGGAAGGGTTAAACAGACCGGGATGTTCCCTGGCCTTGAGGGTATCGGCTACAGGGAAGGGTTAAACAGACCGGGATGTTCCCTGCTCTCGAGGGTATCGGCTACAGGGAAGGGTTAAACAGACCGGGATGTTCCCTGCTCTGGAGGGTATTGGCTACAGGGAAGGGTTAAACAGACCGGGAGGTTCCCTGGCCTTGAGGGTATCGGCTACAGGGAAGGGTTAAACAGACCGGGATGTTCCCTGCTCTCGAGGGTATCGGCTACAGGGAAGGGTTAAATAGACCGGGAGGTTCCCTGGCCTCGAGGGTATCGGCTAGGGGGAAGGGTTAAACAGACCGGGATGTTCCCTGCTCTGGAGGGTATTGGCTACAGGGAAGGGTTAAACAGACCGGGAGGTTCCCTGGCCTTGAGGGTATCGGCTACAGGGAAGGGTTAAACAGACCGGGATGTTCCCTGGTCTCGAGGGTATCGGCTACAGGGAAGGGTTAAACAGACCGGGAGGTTCCCTGGCCTCGAGGGTATTGGCTACAGGGAAGGGTTAAACAGACCGGGATGTTCCCTGCTCTGGAGGGTATCGGCTACAGGGAAGGGTTAAACAGACCGGGATGTTCCCTGCTCTCGAGGGTATCGGCTACAGGGAAGGGTTAAACAGACCGGGATGTTCCCTGCTCTCGAGGGTATCGGCTACAGGGAAGGGTTAAACAGACCGGGATTGATTTCACTGCAAAGACAGCAGCTGACAGGAGACCTGATAGAGGGCTACCCAATAGCGAGAGGCAGAGAGAAGGTGGATAGTCAGAGGCTTTTCCCCAGGGTTGAGGCTTCAGTTACAAGGAGGGGGGGGGGGCACAGGTTCAAGGTGAGAGGGGGCATGTTTAAGGGAGACGTTTGAGGGAAGTTTTTCACACAGAGAGTGGTGGGAGCCTGGAAGAGGCACGTTGGCGATGTTTAAGAGGCACTTGGACGGTTACACGAATAGAGAGAGATAGCGACTGAATAAGGGCAGAAGGTTTGTTTTTTTAGTTTAGTTAGGGCGTGACGATCGACACAGGCTTGGAGGGCCGAACGGCCTTTTCCTGTGCTGTATTTCTCTTTTGTTCTTGTTGTTGTTTTAGGAGAGCACGGTTTGAGAACAGGCGCTGGAGAAAGAAGGTGCAAGCTGAGTGGTAACAGGCAGCAGAATGTTTGAATTTATTGTAGAGGATGTGGTCACTGGTTGTGTTAAACTGCACATTAACAATAGGCTGGGCCAGCACTGAGGTCTGAAAAGGAGATCAGTTTTGTTAAATGATGTTCTTTGTAACAGAGCAGACGTGCTGCATTTGGGTGTTCAGGGAGATATTGATGAGAACAAGGAACAGGAGGAGGCCATTCAGCCCCCTTGAGCTGATTCCACCATTTGATGTGATGGTGACTGACCTCATCTCACTTTCTTGTTCAAACCCTTGTCTATTCCCTCCTTAAATTTACCCCACGTCCCAGAATCCACCACAGCTTGGGAGAGTGTACTCCTCACATTCACGACCCTGTGAGGGAAGCAATTTCTCCACACCTCTGTTTTAAATCTGCGACCCCTTAACCTGAAGCTATGAAACTTTTATTCTCGTTTACCCACGTTAGGAAATATCCTTTTCACGTCAACTCTATCAGTCACCTTCAGCATAATTTCAACATGAACGAGGTCTCTATTCATTGTTCCAAACTCCAGACCATCATAAGGTCAGAAGTGGGGATGTTCACTGATAATCGTACAATGTTCAGCACCATTCAAGACTCCTCAGACACTGAAGAAATCCGTGTTTAAATGCAACACGATCTGCACAATATCCAGGCAAGTAACATTTGCCTCACACAAATGCCAGGCTATGACCATCTCCAATAACAGACAATTTAACCACCACTCCTTAACATTCAATAGTGTAACTGTCACTGAATTCCCCCACTACCAACATCCTGGGGGTTACCATTGACCAGAAACTCACCAGGACCCACCCCATCATCCCAGTGTCTCCAGGAGCAGGGTCAGAGGCTGGGAATCCTGCAGCGAGTAACTCCCCTCCTGTCTCCCCCCAAAGCCTGTCCCACCATCGACAAGGCACAAGGCAGGAGGGTGAGGGAATACTCCCACTTACCCCTCGATGGGGGCAGCTCCAACAACACTCGAGACGCTCAACACCCACAAACATCCCCTCACTCCCCCCCCACCGACACTCAGTAACAGCAGTGTGTACCATCCCAGGATAAAACAGCCCCCCGGATTGGGACCCACACCCACAAACATCCCCTCCCTCCCCCCCCCCCCACCGACACTCAGTAACAGCAGTGTGTACCATCCCGGGATAAAACAGCCCACCCCCCGGATTGACCCCACACCCACAAACATCCCTCACTCCCCCCCCCCCCACCGATGCTCAGTAACAGCAGTGTGTACCATCCCGGGGTAAAACAGCTCCCCCCGGATTGGGACCACACCCACAAACATCCCCTCACTCCCTCCCCCCCCCGACACTCAGTAACAGCAGTGTGTACCATCCCGGGATAAAACAGCCCACCCCCCGGATTGACCCCACACCCACAAACATCCCCTCACTCCCCCCCCCCCCACCGATGCTCAGTAACAGCAGTGTGTACCATCCCGGGGTAAAACAGCTCCCCCCGGATTGGACCACACCCACAAACATTCCCCTCACTCCCTCCCCCCCCCCCGACACTCAGTAACAGCAGTGTGTACCATCCCGGGGTAAAACAGCTCCCCCGGATTGACCCCACACCCACAAACATCCCCTCACTCCCTCCCCCCCCCCCGACACTCAGTAACAGCAGTGTGTACCATCCCGGGGTAAAACAGCCCCCCCCCGGGATTGACCCCACCCACAAACATCCCCTCCCACTGACGCTCAGGTAGCAGCAGTGTTGTACCAGCTACAAGATGCCCTGCAGGATCACCGAAGACCCTCAGGCAGCACCTTCCAAACCCCACGGCCCCTTCCACCCAGAAGGACAAGGGGCAGCAGGTACTTAGGAACAACGCCCCCCCCCTGTAAGTTCCCCTCCCAACCCCTCACTTGGAAATCTATCTCCGTTCCTTTCTGGGTCAGAATCTTGGAATTCCCTCCCTCAGGGACACTGTGGGTCTACCCTACAGCACAGGGGCTGCGGTGGGCCAAGAAGGCAGCTCACCCCACCTCTCAAGGGACAATTAACACTTGTTAAACAGTTATGGGCATCATATTATAGGAAGGATGTGAATGCATTGGAGAGGGAGCTGAAGCGATTCACAACAAATGGTCCCAGGGTTGAGAAAGCTCAGCAATGGGGATCGATTGAAAAGCTCGGGGACTGTTCTCCCTGGAGAGGCAAAGGCTGAGAGGGCGATCTGTTGGATAAGGACGATTGAGGACTCGTCTACTGAGGTAGTATGGGCTGAGGCTAGAAACAGGAAAGGAGAGGTCATCCTGTTGGGAGTTTTCTATAGGCCTCTGAACAGTTCCAGAGATGGAGAGGAAAGGATAGCAAGATAATCCTGAGAGTAACAGGGTAGTTGTTATGGGGGACTTTAACTTTCCACATATTGGACTGGAAATACTATACTGGAGATGGGTCAGTTCTTGTCCAGTGTGTGCAGGAGGGTTTCCTGACACAGTATGTAGACAGGCCAACAAAGGGTGAGGCCACATTAGATTTGGTTCTGGGCAATGAGCCTGGCCAGATGTTAGACTTGAAGGTAAGTGAGCACTTTGGTGATAGTGACCACAATTCGGTTATGTTTACTTTAGCGATGGAAAGGGATAGGTATATACCGCAGGGCAAGAGTTATAGCTGGGGAAAAGGCAATTACAATGTGATTAGGCAAGATTTCGGATGCATAGGATGGGGAAGGAAACTGCAGGGGATGGGCACAATTGAAATGTGGAGCTTATTCAAGGAACAGCGACTGCGTCCCTTTGATAAGGGTGTACCTGTCAGGCAGGGAGGAAGCTGTACAGCAAGGGAGTCGTGGTTTAGTAAAGAATTCAAATCTCTTGTCAAGAGGAAGAAGAAGGTTTATGTTAGGATGAGATGTGAAGGCTCAGTTAGGGCACTTGAGGGTGACAAGTTAGCCAGGAAAGAGCTAAAGAGAGAGCTAAGAAGAGCCAGGAGGGGACAGGAGAATTCATTGGCGGATAGGATCAAGGAAAACCCTAAAGCTTTCTATCAGTGTGTCAGGGATAAAAGAATGACTGGAGTAAAATTATAGTCAATCAAGGATAGTAGTGGGAAGTTGTTTGTAGAATCAGAGGAGATAGGGGAAGTGCTAAATGAATACTCTTCGTCAGTATTCACATGAGGAAGAGACAATGTTGTTGAGGAGAATACTGAGATACAGGCTACTAGACTAGACAGGATTGAGGTTCACAACGAGGAGGTGTTAGCAATTCTGGAAAGTGTAAAAATAGATAAGTCCCCTGGGCCGGGGATGGGATTTATCCTGGGGTTGATTCCTGAAGAAGGGCTTATGCCTGAAACGTCGATTCTCCTGTTCCCTGGATGCTGCCTGACCTGCTGCGCTTTCCCAGCAACACATTTTCAGCTTCATCCTGGGGTCCTCTGGGAAGCCAGGGAGGAGATTTCAGAGCCTTCGGCTTTGATCTTTATGTCACCATTGTCTACAGGAATAGTGCCAGAAGACTGGAGGATAGCAAATGTGGTTCCCCTGTTCAAGGAGGGGAGTAGGGACAACCCTGGTAATTACAGACCAGTGAGCATTACTTCAGTTGTTGGTAAAGTGTTGGAAAAGGACATAAGAGATCGGATTTATAATCATCTGGAAAGGAATTGTCAACATGGTTTTGTGAAGGGTAGGTCGTGCCTCACAAACCTTATTGAGGTCTTTGAGAAGGTGACCAAACAGGTGGGTGAGGGTAAAGCAGTTGATGTGGTGAATATGGATTTCAGTAAGGTGTTCGATAAGGTTCCCCACAGTAGGCTATTGGAGAAAATACAGAGGCATGGGATTGAGGGTGATTTAGCGGTTTGGATCAGAAATTGGCTAGCTGACAGAAGACAGAGGGTGGTGGTCGGTGGGAAATATTCATCCTGGAGTTCAGTGACTCATGGGTGACAGCAAGGACCTGTTCTGCATCCACTACTGTTTGTCATGTATGTAAATTACTTGGGTGAGGGCAGAGAAAGATGGGTTAGTAAATTTGCAGATGACACTAAGGTAGGTAAAGTTGTGGATAGTGACGAAGGATGTTGTAGGTTACAGAGGGACATGGATAAGCTGCAGAGCTGGGCTGAGAGGTGGCAAATGGAGTTTAATGGGGACAAGTGTGAGGTGATTCACTTTGGTCGGAGTAACAGGAATATAGAGTATTGGGCTAATGGTAAGATTCTTGGTAGTGTAGATGGGCAGAGAGATCTCGGTGTCCAGGTACACAGATCCCTGAAAGTTGCCCCCCAGGTTGACAGGGTTGTTAAGAAGGCACACAGTGTTTGAGGTTTAATTAATAGAGGGATCGAGTTCCGGAACCATGAGGTTATGCTACAGCTGTACAAAACTCTGGTGCGGCCGCACTTGGAGTATTGTGTACAGTTCTGGTCACCACATTATAGGGACGATGGGGAAGATTTCAAACGGGTTCAGAGATTTTCCAGGATGTTGCCTGGACTGGAGGGAGGGTCTTACGAGGAAAGGCTGAGGGACTTGAGGCTGTTTGCGTTAGAGAGAAAAAGGCTAAAAAGTGACTTAATAGAGATATATAAGATAATCCGAGGGTTAGATAGGGTGGACAGGGAGAGCCTTTTTCCAGGAATAGTGACGGTGAGCACGAGGGGGGGCATAGCTTTAAACTGAGGGGAGATAGATATAGGACAGATGTCAGGGGGGGTTTCCTTACTCAGAGAGTAGTCGGGGGGTGGAACGCCCTGACTGTAACTGTAGTAGATTCACCAAGTTTAAGGGTATTTAAATGGTCATTGGACAGGCAAATAAAGTCATTTAGAGTCATAGAGATGTACAGCATGGAAACAGACCCTTCGTTCCAACCCGTCCATGCTGTCCCAGATATCCCAACCCAATCTAGTCCCCACCTGCCAGCATCTGGCCCATATCCCTCCAAACCTTCCTATTCATATACCCATCCAAATGCCTCTTAAATCCTGCAATTGTACCAGCCTCCACCACTTCCTCTGGCAGCTCATTCCACACACGTACCACCCTCTGCGTGAAAAAGTTGCCCTTTAGGTCCCTTTTATATCTTTCCCCTCTCACCCTAAACCTCCGACGGTACAGGGTAAACGACCCCAGCCTGTTCAGCCTCTCTCTGTAGTTCAGATCCTCCAACCCTGGCAACATCCTTGTAAATCTTTTCTGAACGCTTTCAAGTTTCACAACATCTTTCCGATAGGAAGGAGACCAGAATTGCACGCAATATTCCAACAGTGGCCTAACCAATGTCCTGTACAGCCGCAACATGACCTCCCAACTCCTGTACTCAATACTCTGACCAATACAGGAAAGCATACCAAACGCTGCCTTCACTATCCTATCTACCTGCGACTCCACTTTCAAGGAGCTATGAACCTGCACTCCAAGGTCTCTTTGTTCAGCAACACTCCCTAGGACCTTACCATTAAGTGTGTAAGTCCTGCTAAGATTTGCCTTCCCAAAATGCAGCACCTCATTTTTATCTGAATTAAACTCCATCTGCCACTTCTCATCCCATTGGTCCATCTGGTCCAGATCCTGTTGAAATTTGAGGTAACCCTCTTCGCTGTCCACTACACCTCCAATTTTGGTGTCATCTGCAAACTTACTAACTGTACCTCTTATGCTCACATCCAAATCATTTATGTAAATGAGAAAAAGTAGAGGACCCAGCACTGATCCTTGTGGCACTCCACTGGTCACAGGCCTCCAGTCTGAAAAACAACCCTCCACCACCACCCTCTGTCTTCTCCCTTTGAGCCAGTTCTGTATCCAAATGGCTACTTCTCCTTGTATTCCATGAGATCTAACCTTGCTAATCAGTCTCCCATGGGGAACTTTGTCGAACGCCTTACTGAAGTCCATATAGATCACATCTACTGCTCTGCCCTCATCAATCTTCTTTGTTACTTCTTCAAAAAACTCAATCAAGTTTGTGAGACATGATTTCCCAAGCCCAAAGCCACGTTCACTATCCTTGAATCAGTCCTTGCCTTTCCAAATACATGTACATCCTGTCCCTCAGGATTCCCTCCAACAACTTGCCCACCACCGAGGTGAGGCTCACCGGTCTATAGTTCCCTGGCTTGTCTTTACCGCCCTTCTTCAACAGTGGCACCACGTTTGCCAACCTCCAGTCTTCCGGTACCTCACCTGTGACTATTGATGATACAAATATCTCAGCAAGAGGCCCAGCAATCACTTCTCTAGCTTCCCACAGAGTTCTCGGGTACACCTGATCAGGTCCTGGGGATTTATCCACTTTTAACTGTTTCAAGACATCCAGCACTTCCTCCTCTGTAATATGGACATTTTGCAAGATGTCACCATCTATTTCCCTACAGTCTATATCTTCTATATCCTTTTCCACAGTAAATACTGATGCAAGATATTCATTTAGTATCTCCCCCATTTTCTGTGGCTCCACACATAGGCTGCCTTGCTGATCTTTGAGGGGCCCTATTCTCTCCCTAGTTACCATTTTGTCCTTAATGTATTTGTAAAAACACTTTGGATTCTCCTTAATTCTATTTGCCAAAGCTATCTCATGTCCCCGTTTTGACCTCCTGATTTCCCTGTTAAGTATACTCCAACTTCCTTTATACTCTTCTAAGGATTCACTCGATCTATCCTGTCTATACCTGACATATGCTTCCATCTTTTTCTTAACCAAACTCTCAATTTCTTTAGTCATCCAGCATTCCCTATACCTACCAGCCTTCCCTTTCACCCTGACAGGAATATACTTTCTCTGGATTCTCGTTCTCTCATATCTGAAGGCTTCCCATTTTTCAGCCGTCCCTTTACCTGCGAACGTCTGCCCCCAATCAGCTTTCGAAAGCTCTTGCCTAATACCGTCAAAATTGGCCTTTCTCCAATTTAGAACTTCAACTTTTAGATCTGGTCTATCCTTTTCCATCACTATTTTAAATCTAATAGAATTATGGTCGCTGGCCCCAAAGTGCTCCCCCACTGACACCTCAGTCATAGAGTCACAGAGTCACAGAGTCATAGAGATGTACAGCAAGGAAACAGACCCTTCGGTCCAACCCGTCCATGCAGACCAGATATCCCATCCCAATCTAATCCCACCTGCCAGCACCTGGCCCATATCCCTCCAAACCCTTCCTATTCATATACCCATCCAAATGCCTCTTTAATCCTGCAATTGTACCAGCCTCCACCACATCCTCTGGCAGCTCAGTCCATACACATACCACCCTCTGCGTGAAAAAGTTGCCCCTTAGGTCTCTTTTATATCTTTCCCCTCTTACCCTAAACCTATGCCCTCTAGTTCTGGACTCCCCCACCCCAGGGAAAAGACTTTGTCAATTTACTCTATCCGTGACCCTCATAATTTTGTAAACCTCTATAACGTCACCCTACAGCCTCCTGCCCTGCCTTATTTCCCAAGAGTCGGTCAAGTTTTGCACCTTCTCTATAGGTACTGAATCAGAAAATTGTCTTGTACATGCATGACAAATTCCTCTCCATCTAAACCGTTAACACTATGGTGGTCCCAGTCTATGTTTGGAAAGTTAAAATCCCCTCCCATAGCCACCCTATTATTCTTACAGATAGCTGAGACCTCCTTACAGATCTGTTTCTCAATTTCTCACTGACTATTAGGAGGTGTATAATACAATCCCAATCAGGTGATGGACCAGAATGGAACAGTGTTGGATAGATGGGTTTCAGATTGGTTCCACAGATCAGCACGATATTGAGGGCCGAAGGGCCTGTCCTGCCCTATAATGTTCTATGTTTGATATCGTCTCTTTGAACTTCAGCTTAGCTATCAATAAGGTCCCACACAGGAGACAGATAGCGACATGTACCCAAAGGAAATTTGGCAAATTGGATCCCGAATTGGCTGAGGGATAGGGAGCAGAGGCTGATGGTTGGAGGAGATTTATCTAAGATAGCCTCAGATTACAGGGGGGAGACAGACAAACTGATCGGATGGGGGGGGGGGGGGGGGGGGGAATCAGTGGCAAAAGGAATTCCATCCGGATAAAGGTGAGGTGATGGACTTGAGCAGGACAGACAAGATGGAGAGTAAGACCCTGGGGAGCCGAGAATATCAGAGGGACATTGGTGTCAATGGCCAGCGCTCCCTGAAGATGCCTTTATTAGTTGAATAAATGTAACATTTGTGGGCGGCACGGTGGCACAGTGGTTAGCACTGCTGCCTCACAGTGCCAGAGACCCGGGTTCAATTCCCGCCTCAGGCGACTGACTGTGTGGAGTTTGCACGTTCTCCCAGTGTCTCCGTGGGTTTCCTCCCACAGTCCAAAGATGTGCAGGTCAGGTAAATTGGCCGTGCTAAATTGCCCGTAGTGTTAGGTAAGGGGTAAATGTAGGGGTATGGGTCTGGGTGGGTTGCACTTTGGCGGGTCGGTGTGGACTTGTTGGGCCAAAGGGCCTGTTTCCACACTGTAAGTAATCTAATCTAGGTACAGGCCCTTCGGCCCCTTGATTTGGGCTGACCTGTGAAGCCGATCTGATGCCCATCTAACCCACACTATCCCATTCTCATCCATATGTTTACCCAATGACCATGTCAATGCCCTTTTACGTTGGTGAGTGTACTACAGTTACAGTCACGGCGTTCCACCCCCCAACTACTCTCGGAGTAAGGAAACCCCCTCTGACATCAGTCCTATATCTATCACCCCTCAGTTTAAAGCTATGCCTCCTCGTGCTCACCGACCCCATCCTTGGAAAAAGGCTCTCCCTGCCCACCCTATCTAACCCTCTGATTATCTTATATATCTCTATTAAGTCACCTCTCAACCTTCTTCTCTCTAACGAGAACAGCCTCAAGTCCCTCAGCCTTTCCTCGTAAGACCTTCCCTCCAGACCAGGCAACATCCTGGAAAATCTCCTCTGAACCCTTTCCAAAGCTCCCACATCCTCCCTATAATACGGTGACCAGAACTGTACACAATACTCCAAGTGCGGCCACACCAGAGTTTTGTACAGCTGCAGCATAACCTCATGGTTCCGGAACTCGATCCCTCTATTAATAACAGCTAACACACTGTGTGCCTTCTTAACAACCCTGTCAACCTGGGGGGCAACTTTCAGGGATCTGTGTACCTGGACACCGAGATCTCTCTGCTCATCTACACTACCAAGAATCTTACCATTAGCCCAGTACTCTGTATTCCTGTTACTCCGACCAAAGTGAATCACCTCACACTTGTCCCCATTAAACTCCATTTGCCACCTCTCAGCCCAGCTCTGCAGCTAATCTATGTCTCTCTGTAACCTACAACATCCTTCGTCACTATCCACAACTCCACCGACCTTAGTGTCGTCTGCAAATTTACTAACCCGCCCTTCTACGCCCTCGTCCAGGTCATTTATAAAAATGACGAACAGCAGTGGACCCAACACCGACCCTTGCGGTACACCACTGGTAACTGGACTCCAGTTTCCCATCAACCACCACCCTCTGTCTTCTGTCAGCTAGCCAATTTCTGATCCAAACCGCTAAATCACCCTCAATCCCATGCCTCTGTATTTTCTCCAATAGCCTACTGTGGGGAACCTTATCGAACACCTTACTGAAATCCATATTCACCACATCAACCGCTTTACCCTCACCCACCTGTTTGGTCACCTTCTCAAAGACCTCAATAAGGTTTGTGAGGCACGACCTACCCTTCACAAAACCATGTTGACAATTCCTTTCCAGATGATTATAAATCCGATCTCTTATGTCCTTTTCCAACACTTTACCAACAACTGAAGTAATGCTCACTGGTCTGTAATTACCAGGGTTGTCCCTACTCCCCTCCTTGAACAGGGGAACCACATTTGCTATCCTCCAGTCTTCTGGCACTATTCCTGTAGACAATGGTGACATAAAGATCAAAGCCGAAGGCTCTGAAATCTCCTCCCTGGCTTCCCAGAGGACCCCAGGATGAAGCTGAAAATGTGTTGCTGGGAAAGCGCAGCAGGTCAGGCAGCATCCAGGGAACAGGAGAATCGACGTTTCAGGCATAAGCCCTTCTTCAGGAATCAACCCCAGGATAAATCCCATCCCCGGCCCAGGGGACTTATCTATTTTTACACTTTCCAGAATTGCTAACACCTCCTCGTTGTGAACCTCAATCCTGTCTAGTCTAGTAGCCTGTATCTCAGTATTCTCCTCAACAACATTGTCTCTTCCTCATGTGAATACTGACGAAGAGTATTCATTTAGCACTTCCCCTATCTCCTCTGATTCTACAAACAACTTCCCACTACTATCCTTGATTGACTATAATTTTACTCCAGTCATTCTTTTATCCCTGACACACTGATAGAAAGCTTTAGGGTTTTCCTTGATCCTATCCGCCAATGAATTCTCCTGTCCCCTCCTGACTCTTCTTAGCTCTCTCTTTAGCTCTTTCCTGGCTAACGTGCAACTCGCAACCTCTCTTAGTGAGCCTTCACGTCTCATCCTAACGTCTCATCCTTCCGCCTCTTGACAAGAGATTCAACTTCTTTACTAAACCACGGTTCCCTCACTTGACCACTCCCTCCCTGCCTGACAGGTACATACTTATCAAAGGGACACAGTCGCTGTTCCTTGAATAAGCTCCACATTTCAATTGTGCCCATCCCCTGCAGTTCCCTTCCCCATCCTAGTTAGCACTGCAGCCTCACAGCACCAGGCTCCCAGGTTCGATACCAGCCACGGGACCACTGTGTGGAGTTTGCACATTCTCCCCGTGTCTGCGTGGGTTTCCTCCCACAGTCCAAAGATGTGCAGGTCAGGTGAATTGGCCATGCTAAATTGCCCGTAGTGCTAGATGCATTAGTCAGAGGGAAATAGGTCTGGGTGGGTTACTCTTCAGAAGGTCGGTGTGGACTTGTTGGGCCGAAGGGCCTGTTTCCACACTATAGGGAATCTAATCTAATCCTTTGCATCCTAAATCTTGCCTAATCGCATTGTAATTGTCTTTCCCCCAGCTATAACTCTTGCCCTCCAGTATATAGCTATCCCTTTCCATCACTAAAGTAAATATAACGGAATCTATCACCAAAGTGCTCACCTCCCTCCAAGTCCTGGCCGGGCTCATTCCCCAGTACCAAATCTAATGTGGCCCGGCCCTTATTGGCCTGTCTACACACTGCGTCAGGGAACACTCCTGCACACATTGGACAAAAACTGACCCATCTAAAGTACTTGAACTATAGTTAGAGGAGAAGGTGAGGTCTGCAGATGCTGGAGGTCAGAGCTGGAAATGTGTTGCTGGAAAAGCGCAGCAGGTCAGGCAGCATCCAGGGAACAGGAGAATCATGCCCGAAACGTCAATTCTCCTGCTCCTTGGATACTGCCTGACCTGCTGCACTTTTCCAGCAACATATTCCCAGTTAGGACAAAGTATGAAGAACAAAGAAAATGTACAGCCCAGGAACAGGCCCTTCGGCCCCTCCAAGCCTGAGCCCATCCAAATGTACTGTCTAAACCTGTCGGTCAATTCTTAAGCATCTGTGTCCCTCTGCTCCCCACCGACTCCTACATCTGTCCAGACGCATCTTAAATAAATCTCCCGTACCTGTCTCTACCACCTCTGCTGGCAACATGTTCCAAATGCCCACCACCCTCTGTGTGTGAAGTACTTGCCGTGTGTATCCCCCTTAAACTTTCCACCTCTCAGCTTGAAAGCATAACCTCTCGTTACTGAATCCCTCACCCTGGGGAAAAGCTTGTCTCTATCCACCCTGTCTATACCCTTCATGATTTTGTAAACCTCAATCAGGTCCTCCCTCAATCTCCTTTTTTCTAGTGAAAACAATCCTAACCTACTCAACCTCTCTTCATAGCTAGCACTTTCCATACCAGGCAACATCCCCATAAACCTTCTCTACACCCTCTCCAAAGCATCCACATCCTTTTGGTAATGTGGCGACCAGAACTGTACTCAGTATTCTAAATGTGGCCGAACCAACGTCCTGTACAATTTTAACATGACCCCACACCTCTTATACTCAATACCCCGTCCAATGAAGGCAAGCATACCATATGCCTTCTTGACCACTCTATCCACCTGTGCAGCAACCTTCAGTGTACAATGGACCTGCACTCCCAGATCTCTCTGCTCATCAACTTTTCCCAAGGCTCTTCCGTTCACTGTATAATTCGCTCTAGAATTAGACTTGCCTCAATGCATCACCTCACATTTGTCTGGATTGAACTCCATCTGCCACTTCTCCGCCCAACCCCCCAGTCTATCTATATCCTCCTGTATTCTCTGACAGTCCCCTATGCTTTCTGCTACTCCACCAATCTGCGTGTCATCTGCAAACTCGCTGATCATACCAACATTGCCCTCTTCCAGATCATTTATGTATATTACAAACAACAGTGGCCGCAGCACCGATCCCTGTGGAACACAACGGGCAACAAACCAGAGATACTAGCTCTAATCTTCCACCCGAGCTCCCAGAATTGCAGCCTGAAATCCCTTTCTCTCTCATCCCACTTCTGTTGTTGGTGTCTACATGGGCCATGTTTGGGCTGCTCAGTCGAATGTTCTGAGGGGCATACATCGAGTGACCAGGAAGAGTCGTATCCCCTTGATGGGGGGATCAATGACCAGGGGGCAGAGACGGAAAGGAAAGAGGCAGAAGGGTTACAGGGGAATGTGAGGAAATATTTCTGACCCGGAGAGGGGTGGGAGGGGGGTGTGGATATTCTCAAACTCACCTGTCGGAGGGTCAGTGCTGAGGGAGTGCCACACTGTCGGAGGGTCAGTGCTGAGGGAGGTGGCACTGTCGGAGGGTCAGTGCTGAGGGAGTGCCGCACTGTCGGAGGGTCAGTGCTGAGGGAGGGGGCACTGTCGGAGGGTCAGTGCTGAGGGAGTGGGCACTGTCGGAGGGTCAGTGCTGAGGGAGTGCCGCACTATCGGATGGTCAGTGCTGAGGGAGTGGGCACTGTCGGAAGGTCAGTACTGAGGGAGTGGGCACTGTCGGAGGGTCAGTGCTGAGGGAGTGCCGCACTATCGGATGGTCAGTGCTGAGGGAGTGGGCACTGTCGGAGGGTCAGTACTGAGGGAGTGGGCACTGTCGGAGGGTCAGTGCTGAGGGAGTGCCGCACTATCGGATGGTCAGTGCTGAGGGAGTGGGCACTGTCGGAGGGTCAGTGCTGAGGGAGTGGGTACTGTCAGAGGGTCAGTGCTGAGGGAGTGGGCACTGTCGGAGGGTCAGTGCTGAGGGAGTGGACACTGTCAGAGGGTCAGTGCTGAGGGAGTGTGCACTGTCGGAGGGTCAGTGCTGAGGGAGTGTGCACTGTCAGAGGGTCAGTGCTGAGGGAGTGGGCACTGTCAGAGGGTCAGTGCTGAGGGAGTGGGCACTGTCGGAGGGTCAGTGCTGAGGGAGTGCCGCACTGTCGGAGGGTCAGTGCTGAGGGAGTGGGCACTGTCGGAGGGTCAGTGCTGAGGGAGGGGGCACTGTCGGAGGGTCAGTGCTGAGGGAGTCCCGCACTGTCGGAGGGTCAGTGCTGAGGGAGTGGGCACTGTCAGAGGGTCAGTGCTGAGGGAGTGGGCACTGTCGGAGGGTCAGTGCTGAGGGAGTGGGCACTGTCGGAGGGTCAGTGCTGAGGGAGTGGGCACTGTCGGAGGGTCAGTGCTGAGGGAGTGGGCACTGTCAGAGGGTCAGTGCTGAGGGAGTGGGCACTGTCGGAGGGTCAGTGCTGAGGGAGTGGGCACTGTCGGAGGGTCAGTGCTGAGGGAGTGCCGCACTGTCGGAGGGTCAGTGCTGAGGGAGTGCTACACTGTCGGAGGGTCGGTGCTGAGGGAGTGGGCACTGTCGGTGGGTCAGTGCTGAGGGAGTGGGCACTGTCAGAGGGTCAGTGCTCAGGGAGCGCCGCACTGTCGGAGGGTCAGTGCTGAGGGAGTGGGCACTGTCAGAGGGTCAGTGCTCAGGGAGCGCCGCACTGTCGGAGGGTCAGTGCTGAGGGAGTGGGCACTGTCGGAGGGTCAGTGCTGAGGGAGTGGGCACTGTCAGAGGGTCAGTGCTGAGGGAGTGGGCACTGTCGGAGTGTCAGTGTTGAGGGAGTGCCGCACTGTCGGAGGGTCAGTGCTGAGGGAGGGGGCACTGTCGGAGGGTCAGTGCTGAGGGAGGGGGCACTGTCGGAGGGTCAGTGCTGAGGGAGTGCCGCACTGTCGGAGGGTCAGTGCTGAGGGAGTGGGTACTGTCAGAGGGTCAGTGCTGAGGGAGTGGGTACTGTCAGAGGGTCAGTGCTGAGGGAGTGGGCACTGTCAGAGGGTCAGTGCTGAGGGAGTGGGCACTGTCGGAGTGTCAGTGTTGAGGGAGTGCCGCACTGTCGGAGGGTCAGTGCTGAGGGAGGGGGCACTGTCGGAGGGTCAGTGCTGAGGGAGGGGGCACTGTCGGAGGGTCAGTGCAGAGGGAGTGCCGCACTGTCGGAGGGTCAGTGCTGAGGGAGTGGGTACTGTCAGAGGGTCAGTGCTGAGGGAGTGGGCACTGTCGGAGGGTCAGTGCTGAGGAAGTGCCGCACTGTCGGAGGGTCAGTGCTGAGGGAGTGGGCCCTGTCGGAGGGTCAGTGCTGAGGGAGTGCCGCACTATCGGAGGGTCAGTGCTGAGGGAGTGGGCACTGTCGGAGGGTCAGTGCTGAGGGAGTGCCGCACTATCGGAGGGTCAGTGCTGAGGGAGTGGGCACTGTTGGAGGATCAGTGCTCAGGGAGTGGGCGTTGTCGGAGGGTCAGTGCTGAGGGAGTGGGCACTGTCGGAGGGTCAGTGCTGAGGGATTGCCGCACTGTCAGAGGGTCTTTGCTGAGGGAGTGGGCACTGTTGGAGGGTCATTGCTGAGGGAGTGGGCACTGTCGGAGGGTCAGTGCGGAGGGAGTGGGCACTGTCGGAGGGTCAGTGCTGAGGGAGTGGGCCCTGTCGGAGGGTCAGTGCGGAGGGAGTGGGCACTGTCGGAGGGTCAGTGCTGCGGGAGCGCCGCACTGTCGGAGGGTCAGTGCTGAGGGAGTGGGCACTGTCGGAGGGTCAGTGCTGAGGGAGTGTCGCACTGTCGGAGGGTCAGTGCGGAGGGGGTGGGCACTGTCGGAGGGTCAGTGCTGAGAGAGAATGTGATTTTTGGCCTAAACTGCTCCATCCCTCTTTATAAAATAAATCTTTCATTTCTGGAATTATTCAAACGCACCTCCTCTGAACAATTTCCAATCCCACCTCAAGTAAAGGGACCAAAACTATCTACAATTCTCCAGGTGCAGGCTCAGTAATGCCTTGTACAGTTGCAGTAATATGTCTCTTACACTCTCATCCTTTAGCAATAAATGCCAGAATTCCACCTTCCCTCCCCTCTCACCGACAGGACAGATTCGTGTCGTTCATGTGTAATGACACCCAAATCTCAAAACTGGCTAATGCCCAAATCCCTCTGCAGTGAAACACTGTGAAATTTCTGTCCATTTCAATAATCGAAGGCTTTTCAATCTCTCCCACCAAAACAGATAACCTCACACTTCCCTGAGTTTGAACTCCCTCTGCCAAACGGTGACGCATTCACCAAAGCTCTCCAGGTCTATTTGGAGATTTCTTGTCTCGTCGTTGCCATGTACTGTCCCACCTACTTTTGTGTCATCTGCAAATTTGGCGACTTTCTATCCTTACATCTGAGTTATGAGTATAGCTTGTCAGGGAGCGAACTCTATGATTCCCTACTTGCTTAATAATTAGAAACAGCCCGTTTCATATGGATTTCCCGGCTGTGCCCAGGATTCATCGCCCCATCCCTAGTTGCCCCCCTTGAGAGTGTGGGGGTGAGCTGTCTTCTTGAACCGCTGCAGTCCCTGTGCTGTAGGGTAGACCTGAGGGAGGGAATTCCAGGATTCTGACCCAGGAAGGAACGGCGATGGGTTTCCAAGTCAGGACGGTGAGGGGCTCGGAGGGGAATTTGCGGGGTGGGTGGGGGGTGGGGGGGTGGTTAATGAGATGCTTGCCTTCATTAGACAGGAGTGGAATGGAGGAACAGACAAGTCTTGTTCCCAACTGTTTCAAACATCAGCGAGGCCACAGTTGGGAGGGTTGTGTGCAGTCCTGGTCCCTCCACTATTGGAAGGATGGGATTATACAGGGTGGGGTGGGAAGCAGAGAGAGATGCCCCAGGGTGTTGCCTGGAATTGAAAGTCTCTGCTATGAGCTGAGACTGGATCGGCTGGCTCTGTGTTCCCTGGAGCAGAAGGGGTTGTCTAACTGACAGATACAAACTGATGAGAGGCATAGAGCAGATTGTGAGAATCTCTTCCCCTTCGTGACAGACATGTCTAAGAGCAGGTAGCGTTGGTTTAAAACGAGAAGGAAGTGGTTTAGTGAGGATCGGAGAAAGAATGTTTCCGCCAGAGGGTGGTAGAAACGTGGAGAGTGCTGCCTGAGAGGAGGAGTGGGGGAGACAGGTACACTCCCAAAGTTTAGGTAGCATCTGGATGAGCACTTACAACATCAGGCCACAGCTGGCTATGGGTGAGGTGGGATTGGTGCAGTTTGCTGTTTGTTGGTCTGCTTAGACGCAGTGGGCCGAAGGGCCTTTGGCTCTGTCACTCTATGACTCTGTGTGGGATAGTATTGTCACATAGACACAGTGGGCTGAAGGGCCTGTTATGAAGCTGCCTGACTCTATGACTCTATGTGGGATAGTATTGTCGCATAGACGCAGTGGGCCAAAGGGCCTGTTTCAAAGCTGCATGACTCTATGACTCTGTGTGGGAGAGTATTGTCACATTGACACAGTGGGCCGAAGGACCTTTGGCTCTGTGACTCTCTGTGGGATAGTATTGTCACATAGACACAGTGGGCCGAAGGGCCTTTGGCTCTGTGACTCTCTGTGGGACAGTATTGTCACAGAGACACAGTGGGCTGAAGGGCCTTTGGCTCTGTGACTCCCTGTGGGATAGTATTGTCACATAGACACAGTGGGCCGAAGGGCCTTTGGCTCTGTGACACTATGTGGGACAGTATTGTCACAGAGACACAGTGGGCCGAAGGGCCTTTGGCTCTGTGACTCTATGTGGGACAGTATTGTCACAGAGACGCAGTGGGCCGAAGGGCCTTTGGCTCTGTGACTCTATGTGGGATAGTATTGTCACAGAGACACAGTGGGCCGAAGGGTCTTTGGCTCTATGACTCTATGTGGGATAGTATTGTCACAGAGACGCAGTGGGCCGAAGGGCCTTTGGCTCTGTGACTCTATGTGCTGTGGGCCCAGGATTGCAGGGGCTGCCTGACTCTATGACTCTGTGTGGGATAGTATTGTCACAGAGACACAGTGGGCCGAAGGGTCTTTGGCTCTATGACTCTATGTGGGATAGTATTGTCACAGAGACGCAGTGGGCCGAAGGGCCTTTGGCTCTGTGACTCTATGTGCTGTGGGCCCAGGATTGCAGGGGCTGCCTGACTTCCTGATGTTGCTCCTGCTCTCCGCTGTTTGATCAGCAAGTGGAATAAATGGACAATGAGGCAGGGAGTAAGAGTTGATGACTCGAAATCAGTTTAAAATGGTTTAACAGCTCAGCCATAAGAAAGCAAGTTAACCCGGAGTTCACCTGTAAACTTGAGAAATAAACAAAACCGCTAAAAGTTCTGGAACACATTCCTTCACAATATAACTCGGAAAACTAAAGTTAAACATTACAGCCCTCGAATGGATCAGGCAGGTATCTCTGACAATGGCTTCATGACCATCTTTAGACGAGTGATTCCAGGTTGTTATTAGATACAAATTCCAGCATCTGCTAAAGCAGGATGGGAACCTGGGTCCCTGAGTCGCGAGGTAAGCAGTCGAGCAACAATACCACGAGCCCATTACCTCCCTTGCTTCATACTATCCACAAATTGGCAATATCGCATTGGTCCCCATTTCCAAACAATTGAGATGTCAGCTGGGGCCCGAGTACTGATCCTTGTGGTATCCTCAGTGGAAGAGGAATCCATTTATTCTGAATCTCTGCTTTCCCTCTGTCTGTCTGTCTGTCTGTCTGTTAGCCAATCATTAATCCATGCCAGTACATTCCACACACCCACCACTCTCTGTGTAAAGAACCAACCTTCAACATCTCCCTTAAACCTTGTACCAATCACCTCAACATTATGTCCCCTCATGATAGCCATTTCCACCCTGGGATAAAAGTCTCTGGCTATCCACTCTATGTCTCTCAGCATCTTGTACACCTCTATCACCTCTCATTCTTCATCACTCCAATGAGAAAAGTCCTAGCTCCCTCAACCTTTCATTATAAGACATACCCTCCAGTCCAGGCAGCATCCTGGGAAATCTCCTCTGCACCATCTCTAAAGCTTCCACATCCTTCCTACAATGAGGCAACCGGAACTGAACACAATATTCCAAGTGTGGTCTAACCAGGGCTCTATAGAGCTGCAGCATAACCCCATGGCTCCGAAACTCAATCCCCTGCTAATGAAAGCCAACACACCACACGCTTTCTAAACAACCCCGTCATCCTGAGGGGCAACTTTGAGGGACCAACACCCCTCTGTTCCTCCACACTGCCAGGAATTCTGCCTGTATTCTGTATTCAAATCCCACCTTCCAAAGTGAATGACTTCACACTTTTCCAGGTTGAACTCCGTCTGCAACGTCTCAGCCCAGCTCTGCATCCTGTCAATGTCCCATTGCAACCTACAGCAGCCCCTCCACACTATCCACAACTCCAACAACCTTCGTGTCATCGGCAAACTTACTAACCCACCCTTCCACTTCCTCATCCAAGTCAGTTCTAACAATCACAAAGAGCAGAGGTCCCTGTGGAACATCACTGGTCACTGAGCTCCAGGCTGAATACTCCACACCTACCACCACCCTCTGTCTGCTATGGGCCAGCCAATTCTGTATCCAGACAGCCAGATTTCCCTGTATCCCATGCCTCCTTACTTTCTGAATGAGCCTACCATGGGGAACCTATTTAAACACCTTGCTAAAATCCATGTACACCACATCCACTGCTCTACCTTCATCAATGTGCTTTGTCAGATCCTAAAAGAATTTAACAAGGTTTGTGAGGCATGACCTGCCCTTCACAAAGCCGTGCTGGATATGTCTAATCAATCTACTTGGATTTCCAAGTAATCATAAATCCTGTCTCTCAGAATCCTCTCCAATACTTTGTCTACCACTGACGTAAGACTGACTGATCTGTAATTCATAGGATTATCCTTATTCCCTTTCAAGGGAATAATATTTGCCACCTTCCAATCATCTGGCACTCCCCCAGCGGACAGTGAGGATGCAAAGGTCATCACCAAAGGTGCAGCAATCTATTCCCTCACTTCCTGTAGTAACCTCGGGTTTATCCCGTCTGGCCCTGGGGATTTATCTATCCTCATGTTTTTCACAATTTTCAGCACATCCTCCTTCCTAATGCCAACCTGTTTGAGCATATCAATCTGTTTCACGCTGTCCTCACAAACGACAAGGTCCCTCTCAGCAGTGAATACTGAAGCAAAGGATTGATTAAGGACTTCCCCAAGTTTCTCCGATTCCAGGTGCAACGTCCCTGCCTATCCCTGATCGGCCCTATCCTCACTCTGGCCATGCTCTTGTTCCTCACAGAAGTGTAGAATGTGTTGAAGATTTCTTTAATCCTACCCGCTAACGCTTTTTCATGCCTCCTTCTCGCTCTCCGAAGCCCATTCTTCAGTTCCTTCCTGACTGCCCTGTAACCCTCTCGAGCCCTGTCTGATCCTCGCCTCCTCAACCTTAAGTAAGCTTCCTTCTTCCTCTTGACTAGCTGTTCCTCACCCCTTGTCACCCAAGGGTCTTTCAAATCTGGGTGAACTATTCCCATTGGCTCGCCCTGACTGACTTTGTTTGTCAAACACAACCTTCCCGTTCACAAATCCATGTCTGTCCATGTCCATCCTATCGTTTAGAACAGACTGCAGCATTTTCCCAACTCCTGATGGTAGACTAACAGCTCGGATGTTCCCTGTTTTCTCTCTCTCGCTCCCATTTTATATTTGCTCCTTTCCAATCCACAAACACCTACACCCACAAACATCCCCTCACTCCCCCCCCTCACCGATGATCAGTAACAGCAGGGGGTACCATCCCCCCCCTCACCGACGCTCAGTAACAGCAGGGGGTACCATCCCCCCCACCGATGCTCAGTAACAGCAGTGTGTACCATCCCCCCCCTCACCGACGCTCAGTAACAGCAGTGTGTACCATCCCCTCCCCCCACCGACGCTCAGTAACAGCAGTGTGTACCATCCCCCCCCTCACCGACGCTCAGTAACAGCAGTGTGTACCATCCCCCCCCTCACCGACGCTCAGTAACAGCAGTGTGTACCATCCCCCCTCCCCCCCTCACTGACGCTCAGTAACAGCAAGGGGTACCACCCCCCTCCCCCCCTCACCGACGCTCAGTAACAGCAAGGGGTACCACCCCCCCTCCCCCCCTCACCGACGCTCAGTAACAGCAAGGGGTACCATCCCCCCTCCCCCCCACCGACACTCAGTAACAGCAAGGGGTACCATCCCCCCTCCCCCCCACCGACACTCAGTAACAGCAGTGTGTACCATCCCCCCTCCCACCGACGCTCAGTAACAGCAGTGTGTACCATCCCCTCCCTCCCACCGACGCTCAGTAACAGCAGTGTGTACCATCCCCTCCCTCCCCCACCGACGCTCAGTAACAGCAGTGTGTACCATCCCCTCCCTCCCACCGACGCTCAGTAACAGCAGTGTGTACCATCCCCTCCCTCCCACCGACGCTCAGTAACAGCAGTGTGTACCATCCCCTCCCCCCCCCACCGACGCTCAGTAACAGCAGTGTGTACCATCCCCTCCCTCCCACCGACGCTCAGTAACAGCAGTGTGTACCATCCCCTCCCTCCCCCCCACCGACGCTCAGTAACAGCAGTGTGTACCATCCCCTCCCTCCCCCCCACCGACGCTCAGTAACAGCAGTGTGTACCATCCCCTCCCTCCCCCCACCGACGCTCAGTAACAGCAGTGTGTACCATCCCCTCCCTCCCCCCCACCGACGCTCAGTAACAGCAGTGTGTACCATCCCCTCCCTCCCCCCACCGACACTCAGTAACAGCAGTGTGTACCATCCCCTCCCTCCCCCCACCGACACTCAGTAACAGCAGTGTGTACCATCCCCTCCCTCCCCCCACCGACACTCAGTAACAGCAGTGTGTACCATCCCCTCCCTCCCCCCACCGACACTCAGTAACAGCAGTGTGTACCATCCCCTCCCTCCCCCCACCGACACTCAGTAACAGCAGTGTGTACCATCCCCTCCCTCCCCCCACCGACCCTCAGTAACAGCAGTGTGTACCATCCCCTCCCTCCCCCCACCGACACTCAGTAACAGCAGTGTGTACCATCCCCTCCCTCCCCCCACCGACACTCAGTAACAGCAGTGTGTACCATCCCCTCCCTCCCCCCACCGACACTCAGTAACAGCAGTGTGTACCATCCCCTCCCTCCCCCCACCGACGCTCAGTAACAGCAGTGTGTACCATCCCCTCCCTCCCCCCACCGACGCTCAGTAACAGCAGTGTGTACCATCCCCTCCCCCCCCACCGACACTCAGTAACAGCAGTGTGTACCATCCCCTCCCTCCCCCACCACCGACACTCAGTAACAGCAGTGTGTACCATCCCCTCCCCCCCACTGACGCTCAGTAACAGCAGGGGGTACCATCCCCCCTCCCCCTCACCGACGCTCAGTAACAGCAGTGTGTACCATCCCCCCTCCCCCCCACCGACGCTCAGTAACAGCAGGGGGTACCATCCCCCCTCCCCCCCACCGACGCTCAGTAACAGCAGGGGGTACCATCCCCCCTCCCCCCCTCACCGACACTCAGTAACAGCAGTGTGTACCATCCCCCCCCCCCTCACCGACGCTCAGTAACAGCAGTGTGTACCACCCCCCCTCCCACCGACGCTCAGTAACAGCAGTGTGTACCATCCCCTCCCTCCCCCCACCGACACTCAGTAACAGCAGTGTGTACCATCCCCTCCCTCCCCCCACCGACACTCAGTAACAGCAGTGTGTACCATCCCCTCCCTCCCCCCACCGACACTCAGTAACAGCAGTGTGTACCATCCCCCCCCCCTCACCGACGCTCAGTAACAGCAGTGTGTACCACCCCCCCTCCCCCCCTCACCGATGCTCAGTAACAGCAGGGGGTACCATCCCCCCTCCCCCCCCACCGACACTCAGTAACAGCAGGGGGTACCATCCCCCCTCCCCCCCCCACCGACGCTCAGTAACAGCAGGAGGTACCATCCCCCCTCCCCCCCCCCACCGACACTCAGTAACAGCAGGGGGTACCATCCCCCCTCCCCCCCACCGATGCTCAGTAACAGCAGGGGGTACCATCCCCCCTCCCCCCCACCGACGCTCAGTAACAGCAGGGGGTACCATTCCCCCCTCCCCCCCACCAACGCTCAGTAACAGCAGGGGGTACCATCCTCCCTCCCACCGACGCTCAGTAACAGCAGTGTGTACCATCCCCTCCCTCCCCCCCCACCGACACTCAGTAACAGCAGGGGGTACCATTCCCCCCTCCCCCCCCCACCAACGCTCAGTAACAGCAGGGGGTACCATCCTCCCTCCCACCAACGCTCAGTAACAGCAGGGGGTACCATCCTCCCTCCCACCGACGCTCAGTAACAGCAGTGTGTACCATCCTCCCTCCCACCGACGCTCAGTAACAGCAGTGTGTACCATCCCCTCCCTCCCCCCCCACCAACACTCAGTAACAGCAGGGGGTACCATCCTCCCTCCCACCGACGCTCAGTAACAGCAGGGGGTACCATCCCCCTCCCACACCAACGCTCAGTAACAGCAGGGGGTACCATCCCCCTCCCACACCAACGCTCAGTAACAGCAGGGGGTACCATCCCCCCCCCCCCACCAACGCTCAGTAACAGCAGGGGGTACCAGCTACAAGATGCACTGCAGAAATGACCAAAGATCCTCAAACAGTACCTTCCAAACCAGCACCTTAATATTGCCTCTAACACTGAGGACAGCCAAGTATAGCTGGGTGGCACGGTGGCTCATTGGTTAGCACTGCAGCCTCACAGCACCAGAGACTCTGGTTCGATCCCACCCTCGGGTGACTCTCTGTGTGGAGTTTTCATGTTCTCCCTGTGTCTGTGTGCGTTCCCTCACACATGGACAGGTTAGGGTGAATCGGCTGTGCTAAATTACCCCATAGTGTTCAGGGATGTGTGGGTTAAGTGCATTAGACAGGGGTAAATGTAAAGGGGGAAGGGGATAGATCTTGGTGGGAGACTTCTCAGTGTGGGTGTGTTGGGCCAAATAGTCTGTTTCTACAGCGTAGAGGCTTTATGATTCGATGACAGTTGCAAATATATCTGGGACACTGCAACACTGGTTATATACTAACATCAATACTCAGGGAGAAGGTGACACCTACACTCAGAGAGGCCTCAGCCACTGAGACAATATGGGTAGGCCTCAAAAACACGATGGGTGCAATCACTCTGATAGCATTACACTGTCAGACCCCCAACAGCCACAGGGACATTGAGGGACAGCAATGTAGGCTGTCACTGGGGGTAACTGAAAATGTGTTGCTGGAAAAGCGCAGCAGGTCAGGCAGCATCCAAGGGAACAGGAGAATCGACGTTTCGGGCATAAGCCCTTCTTTAACTTCTCCAACATTGACTGGGACTCCCTTGGAGCAAGAGGCTGAGATGGGGCGGAATCTGTTAGGTGCATCTCAGAGGGGATTCTTGGAACAGTATGTAGGTAGTCCAACCAGAGGAAGGGCCACACTGGGCCTTGGATTGGCGAATAAGCCTGGCCAGGTGAGGGACCTTTTCAGTGGGAGGGCATTTTGGAAGCAGTCATCACAACTCCTCAATATTGAAGATAGCAATGAATAAGGGTAAGTCAGGACGTTGCGGGAAGGCACTAAATCGGGGAACGGCAAATTACATTAGAATTAGGCAGGAGCTAGGGAGTGTTAATTGGGAGGAGCTGTTATCAGGCAAGGCCACTTTTGACACATGGGAGTTGTCAAAGCCCTGCTGGGGAGAGTTCAGGATCAGCATGTTCCATTAAGGAGGAAGGACAAGGATGGCGACCCTTGGATAATGAGGGAGGTTGTGAATTTAGTAAAAAGGAAAAAAAGAGGCATATGTAAGGTTTAGGAAGCTAAACTCAGACAGGCCTGTGAGGAATATAAGGAAAGCTGGAAGGAACTGAAGAAGGCAGTGAACAGAGCAAGAATATGCCATGAAATGACCTTGGCAACGAGGGATAAAGTGAATCCCAAGGCTTTAAAAACAAAAGCATAACTAGGGAGAAGGTAGGACCACACTCAGATAAAGGAGGGAACTTGGAGGCAGAGGATGAGGGTGAGACCCTAAATGACTGTCGGTACTCACTCAGGAGAAGGAGATGGAGGATAGGGAGATTTGGCTGGAGCTAGGGCATTTTAGATCAAGAGAGAACTGGTTTTGGGTTTCTTGAGGAGCATTAAGGTGGATAAGTCCCCAGGGTCTGATGGTTTCTACCCCAGGTTACCGAGAGAGGCAAGAGAGAGATTGCTGGGACCTTGACCCCAATCTTTGTATCCTCACCAGCCACTGGAGAGGTCCCCGAGGACTGGCAAGCAGCCAACGTTCCTCTGTTCAGGAAGGGAAGTGGGGATAATCTAGGAAACTATAGTCCCTGAGTTTCACATCGGAGATAGGGAAGTTTTCGGAGAGAATTCTAACAGACAGGATTTACATGAATTTAGAAAATCATGATTTAGTTAGGGCCAGTCAGGGCAGGTCATGTCTTACTAACTGGATTGAATTTATGGAGGAGATATCGAAGGTGATCAATGAAGGTAGACCAGTGGACATTATCGACATGGATTTTAATAAGGCTTTCAACAATGTCCCTCATGGTAGGTCATCCGGAAGATTAAGGTGCACGGGATCCACGGGGATTCAGAATTGGCTTACCCAAGGAAGGGAGAGGACGGTGTCAAAGGGTGTTTCTCAGGCTGAAGGTCCGTGGTGCATGGTGTTCCTCAGGGGTCCGTATATATATATATACATGACTTGGTTGAAAATGTACATGGGTGACTTAGGACGTTTGCAGATGATACAAAGATCGGTGGAGTTGTGGATTGTGTAGAGGGTTGTCAAAGGATACAGTGGAATAGAGATCAGTTGCAGATATGGACGGAGAAATGGCAGATAGAGTTTAATCTGGGTCAGTGTGAGGTGCTGCACTTTGAGAGATCAAACGTTGAGAAAAAGTGTACAGTTTATGGCAGAACTCTGAACAGCACTGATGTACAGAGGGGTCTCGGGGTTCAACTCCATAACTCCCTGAAAGTGGCCATGCAGCTAGGTGGGGTGGTTAAGAAGACAATGGTGGGTATGCCTTTATTGGTCAGAGCATGGAGTACAAGAGTCAAGCTGTCATGTTGCAGCTTTGTATGACTTTGGTTAGGCCGCACATAGAGGGCTGTGTTCAGTTCTAGTCACCACATTACAGGAAGGATGTGGAGGCTTTAGAGAGAGAGGGTGCAGAAGAGGTTTACCAGGTTACTGCCTGGATTAGAGGGTATGTGCTATCAGGAGAGGCTAGACAAACTCAGTTCTGAGGAAGGGTCAGTAGACCCGAAACAGTTACAGCACCAGGGACACGGGTTCAATTCCCACCTCAGGCGACTGTCTGTGTGGAGTGTGTACACTCTCCCCGTGTCTGTGTGGAGTGTGTACACTCTCCCCGTGTCTGTGTGGAGTGTGTACACTCTCCCCGTGTCTGTGTGGAGTGTGTCCCCTCTCCCCGTGTCTGTGTGGAGCGTGTACACTCTCCCCGTGTCTGTGTGGAGTGTGTACACTCTCCCCGTGTCTGTGTGGAGTGTGTACACTCTCCCCGTGTCTGTGTGGAGTGTGTACACTCTCCCCGTGTCTGTGTGGAGTGCGTACACTCTCCCCGTGTCGGTGTGGAGTGTGTACACTCTCCCCGTGTCTGTGTGGAGTGTGTACACTCTCCCCGTGTCTGTGTGGAGTGTGTACACTCTCCCCGTGTCTGTGTGGAGTGTGTACACTCTCCCCGTGTCTGTGTGGAGTGTGTACACTCTCCCCGTGTCTGTGTGGAGTGTGTACCCTCTCCCCGTGTCTGTGTGCAGTGTGTACACTCTCCCCGTGTCTGTGTGGAGTTTGTACACTCTCCCCGTGTCTGTGTGGAGTGTGTACACTCTCCCCGTGTCTGTGTGGAGTGTGTACACTCTCCCCGTGTCTGTGTGGAGTTTGTACACTCTCCCCGTGTCTGTGTGGAGTGTGTACACTCTCCCTGTGTCTGAGTGGAGCGTGTACACTCTCCCCGTGTCTGTGTGGAGTGTGTACACTCTCCCCGTGTCTGTGTGGAGTGTGTACACTCTCCCTGTGTCTGAGTGGAGCGTGTACACTCTCCCCGTGTCTGTGTGGAGTGTGTACACTCTCCCCGTGTCTGTGTGGAGTGTGTACACTCTCCCGTGTCTGTGTGGAGTGTGTACACTCTCCCTGTGTCTGAGTGGTTTTGCTCCGGTCTCCTCCCACAATCCAAAGACCTGCAGGTCAGGGTGAATTGGCCGTAATGTTAGGGGTATGCGTCAGGGGTAAATATAAGGGAATGGGGCTGGGTGGTTGCTCTTCGGAGGCTCAGTGTGGACTGGTTGGGCTGAAGGGCCTGTTTCCACACTGTAGGGAATCGAATCATTTACTCTGATTTCTCTCCACAGATGCTGCCTGATCTGCTGAGGTTTTGCAGTAATTTCAATGTATGTTTCTGGACAAACTGGGGTTATATTTGTTCGAGTCGTGCAGGCTGAGGAGAGACCAAGGGAATGGGGAGGAGACAGTGTGTGAAAAATATGAGGGAAACAGAGATAGAGACAGAGAGAGAGAGAGGACGGTTAACAACACACGATAGACAGGAGATGAGGACAGAAACAGAGAAAGACCAAAATACACTGAGGAAGACGAACAAACAGAATGACAGAGTCAGAGAGAGAGAGAGAGAGAGAGAGAGAGATTGAGAACAAGAGTCAGGATGTCATGTTGCAGCGTTAAAAGATTTGGTTAAGCCACACATAGAGTACTGCGTTCAGTTCTGGTCACCACATAACAGGAAGGACGTGGAGGCTTCAGAGAGGGTACAGAACAAGTTTATCAGAATTAGAGGGTATGAGCTGTAAGGAGAGGCTGGAAAAACTCAGGCTGTTTTCTCTGGAGTAGCAGAGGTTGACTGGAGTCTTGATAGAAGTCTATTAAACTATGAGATGTATAGATAGGGCTGACGGTCAGATCTATCTCCCAGAGTTAAAGTGTCGAGTACAACGTGGGTGTGTATTTAGGGTGAGAGGGGGAAGTTTAAAAGGAGATGTGAGGGGCAGGTTTATTACACAGGAGGGGGGAAGGGTCTGGAACACACTGCCAGGGGGTGGAGGCAGATACAATAGGGGCATTTTAGAGCCTTTTATATAAGCACATGGATTCTCAGGCAAGGAGGGGAATGGACCAAGGGCACGGAGAAGGGGTTAGCTGAACTTGGAGTCATGATCAGCACAACATTGTGGGCCGAATGGCCTGTTCCTGTGCTGTGTTCTATGTTCTATATCCGAGACACTTTAACACTGTGGCATTGATGCTGAATGTAACATCAATGACGTGATACTGGAGCTGTGTAAACCATCGGTTAGGCCCTAGCTACACAGCAGTTCACAATCCACATTGGAGCAAGGATGGATTGTACTGGAGGGGGGAAAGAGGGAGACTCCCAGCGTAAAGCCCTTAGATGGAGCATTTCAGCGACAGACAGAGACAGGATAAGCTCGGGGAGTGGGGGGAGGGGGGGGAGTTCCCTTGGAGCAGAGAGGGGCAACCGAATAGAGGGGAGTGAGATCCTGAGGGACATGACAGGGGGGGTGGGGGGGAACCTGATAGAGGGGGGGGGAGATCCTGAGGGACACGGACAGGGGGGGTGGGGAATCTTGAACTCACTGCCTGGGAGGGTGAGGAAGGATCAAAGGGGGAGCTTGTGATGCCAAGGCAGACAGGGCGAGGGTCACAAACGTGAGCTGGCTGTTTTTGACCAGCACAGACTGAATGGGCTGAAGGTCCTTTATCTGTGACTCGCTGGAACACTGTCACTGTAGCTTGGTGTTTATCAGGGCTGAGTGCTCTGTGCTACATCGGGGCACAGTCTGTCCTATCAGTTCTGGGTTTTGATAAAGCTGCTCAAAATAGCCTTCGAATGTTAAAATAGTTTCCCGCAGAACTTCCTGTTTCTATTACGCTCACTGAATTCTTACTCACTGTTCCTGAAACCTGCTGGTCCCTTCACCCTGTGAACAGAGCACCCCCCACCCCCTCCTCTCTCTCCCTCTCTCTCTATTTCTATGTGTTTCTCTCCTTCTCTTATTCCTCCTCTCTTTCCCCTTCATTCCTTCTCTCAATTGCTGCCTCTTCTCATTTCACTCTCTCTCTCCCTCTCTGTCTCTCCTCCCTCCTTCCCTCTCTCTCCCTCCCCCTCTCTCCCCTCTTCTCTCTCTCTCTCCTCCCTTCTTGTCTCTCTCTCTCCCCTCCTCTCTCTTCCCCCTCCCCCTCTCTCCTCCCTCCCTCCCCTCTCTCCTCTCTCCTTCTCTCTCTCTCCTCCCTCCTTCTCTCTCTCTCTCTCTCCCTCCTCCTTCTCTCTCTCTCCTCCCTCCTTCTCTCTCTCTCCTCCCTCCTTCTCTCTCTCTCCTCCCTCCTTCTCTCTCTCCTCCCTCCTTCTCTCTCTCTCCTCCCTCCTTCTCTCTCTCTCCTCCCTCCTTCTCTCTCTCTCCTCCCTCCTTCTCTCTCTCTCTCTCTCCTCCCTCCTTCTCTCTCTCTCCTCCCTCCTTCTCTCTCTCTCTCTCTCCTCCCTCCTTCTCTCTCTCTCCTCCCTCCTTCTCTCTCTCCTCCCTCCTTCTCTCTCTCTCCTCCCTCCTTCTCTCTCTCCTCCCCTCCTTCTCTCTCTCTCTCTCTCTGACTCAGTCGTTCTGTTTGTTCGTCTTCCTCAGTGTATTTTGGTCTTTCTCTGTTTCTGTCCTCATCTCTCTGTCTATCGTGTGTTTTTAATCCCCCTCCCTCTCTTTCTCCCCCTCTCTCTCTGCCCCTCTCTCTTCCTCCTCTATCCCCTCTCTCTCTCCCCCCTCCCCCCTCTCTCCCTCCCACTTACTCTCTCTCCCTCTCTGTCTCTCTCCCCCTCTCCCTCTCTCTCCCCCACTCTCACTCTCTCCCCTCTCTCCCTCCTCCCCTTGCTCTCTCTCTCTCTCACCCCCTCTCCCCCCTCCCCCCTCTGTCTCTCTCCCCCCCTCCCCCTCAGTTTCTCTCTCTCCCCCACTCTCTCTCCCTCCCCCTCCCTTTCCCCTCCTCTCTCTATCCCTCCCCTCTCTCTCCCTCCCTCTCTCTCTCTCCCTCTCTCTCTCCCCCTCTCTCTCTCCCCCTCCTCTCTCTCTATCCCTCCCCCTCTCTCTCTCCCTCCCTCTCTCTCTCTCCCCCCTCTCTCTCCCTCCCCCCTCCCTCACCCCCCTCTCTCTCTCCCCCCCTCTCTCTCCCCACTCTCTCTCTCACCCCCCCTCTCTCACCCCCCTCTCACCACCCCCCTCTCTCACGCCCCCCTCACCCCCCTCTCTGTTTCCCACGTATGTTTCACAAACTGTCTCCCCCCCCCCATCTCCTTGGTCTCAGAATTAGCAGCAGAGTTTGTGTAAAGTGTTAAGAGGTAAAGTTAAGCTGTTACTGGGAACAAGTTGTAATGTATTAGAGCAGAGAACATAGACCTGGTCAGTGCAGGAAGCGGCCCTTCGGCCCACGATGCTGTCCCAAACTAATCCCTTCAGTTTGACCTTGGTCCATTTCTTGCAGATCCATGTGGTTAACTCAAAGACCCTTAAACACCCCCACGGTACCAGCCTCCATCTGGGAGGGTGTTCAACATTCCTACCATGCTCTGTGTAAAAGACCTGCTCCTCACATCTCCTTGGAACATTCCCTCCCTCCTTACCTTAAATGCACGCCCCCTAGTATTAGACATTTTAACTCTGGGGTCAACCCTATCTCATAACTTTATAAACTTCTATCAAGACTCTCCTCAGCCTGCACGACTCGAACAAATATAACCCCAGTTTGTCCAGAAACATACATTGAAATTACTGCAAAACCTCAGCAGATCAGGCAGCGTCTGTGGAGAGAAATCAGAGTAAATGATTCGATTCCCTACAGTGTGGAAACAGGCCCTTCGGCCCAACCAGTCCACACTGACCCTCCGAAGAGCAACCCACCCAGACCCATTCCCCTATATTTACCCCTGACGCATACCCCTAACATTACGGCCAATCCCACCCTGACCTGCAGGTCTTTGGAGTGTGGGAGGGGACGGGAGCAAACCCACACAGACACGGGGAGAGTGTACACACTCCACACAGACACGGGGAGAGTGTACACACTCCACACAGACACGGGGAGAGTGTACACACTCCACACAGACACGGGGAGAGGGTACACACTCCACACAGACACGGGGAGAGGGTACACGCTCCACACAGACACGGGGAGAGTGTACACGCTCCACACAGACACGGGGAGAGTGTACACACTCCACACAGACACGGGGAGAGGGTACACACTCCACACAGACACGGGGAGAGGGTACACACTCCACACAGACACGGGGAGAGGGTACACACTCCACACAGACACGGGGAGAGGGTACACGCTCCACACAGACACGGGGAGAGGGTACACACTCCACACAGACACGGGGAGAGGGTACACACTCCACACAGACACGGGGAGAGTGTACACACTCCACACAGACACGGGGAGAGTGTACACGCTCCACACAGACACGGGGAGAGTGTACAAACTCCACACAGACACAGGGAGAGGGTACACACTCCACACAGACACGGGGAGAGTGTACACACTCCACACAGACACGGGGAGAGGGTACACGCTCCACTCAGACACGGGGAGAGTGTACAAACTCCACACAGACACGGGGAGAGGGTACACACTCCACACAGACATGGGGAGAGGGTACACACTCCACACAGACACGGGGAGAGGGTACACGCTCCACACAGACACGGGGAGAGTGTACAAACTCCACACAGACACGGGGAGAGGGTACACACTCCACACAGACACGGGGAGAGTGTACACGCTCCACACAGACACGGGGAGAGTGTACAAACTCCACACAGACACGGGGAGAGGGTACACACTCCACACAGACACGGGGAGAGGGTACACACTCCACACAGACACGGGGAGAGTGTACAAACTCCACACAGACACGGGGAGAGGGTACACACTCCACACAGACACGGGGAGAGTGTACACACTCCACACCGACACGGGGAGAGGGTACACACTCCACTCAGACACGGAGAGAGTGTACACACTCCAAACAGACACGGGGAGAGGGTACACGCTCCACACAGACACGGGGAGAGGGTACACACTCCACACAGACACGGGGAGAGGGTACACACTCCACACAGACACGGGGAGAGGGTACACGCTCCACACAGACACGGGGAGAGTGTAAAAACCCCACACAGACACGGGGAGAGTGTACACACCCCACACAGACACGGGGAGAGGGCACACACCCCACACAGACACGGGGAGAGTGTACACGCTCCACACAGACACGGGGAGAGTGTACACACTCCACACAGACACGGGGAGAGTGTACACACTCCACACAGACACGGGGAGAGTGTACAAACCCCACACAGACACGGGGAGAGTGTACACACCCCACACAGACACGGGGAGAGTGTACACACCCCACACAGACACGGGGAGAGTGTACACGCTCCACACAGACACGGGGAGAGGGTACACACTCCACACAGACACGGGGAGAGTGTACACGCTCCACACAGACACGGGGAGAGTGTACACACTCCACACAGACACGGGGAGAGTGTACACACCCCACACAGACACGGGGAGAGTGTACACACTCCACACAGACACGGGGAGAGTGTACACACCCCACACAGACACGGGGAGAGTGTACACACTCCACACAGACACGGGGAGAGTGTACACACCCCACACAGACACGGGGAGAGTGTACACACTCCACACAGACACGGGGAGAGTGTACACACTCCACACAGACACGGGGAGAGGGTACACACTCCACACAGACACGGGGAGAGTGTACACACTCCACACAGACACGGGGAGAGTGTACACACTCCACACAGACACGGGGAGAGGGTACACACTCCACACAGACACGGGGAGAGTGTACACACCCCACACAGACACGGGGAGAGGGTACACACTCCACACAGACACGGGGAGAGTGTACACGCTCCACACAGACACGGGGAGAGTGTACACGCTCCACACAGACACGGGGAGAGGGTACACACTCCACACAGACACGGGGAGAGGGTACACACTCCACACAGACACGGGGAGAGGGTACACACTCCACACAGACACGGGGAGAGTGTACACGCTCCACACAGACACGGGGAGAGTGTACACGCTCCACACAGACACGGGGAGAGTGTACACGCCCCACACAGACAGTCGCCTGAGGTGGGAATTGAACCCGTGTCCCTGGTGCTGTAACTGTTTCGGGTCTACTGACCCTTCCTCAGAACTGAGTTTGTCTAGCCTCTCCTGATAGCACATACCCTCTAATCCAGGCAGTAACCTGGTAAACCTCTTCTGCACCCTCTCTCTCTAAAGCCTCCACATCCTTCCTGTAATGTGGTGACTAGAACTGAACACAGCCCTCTATGTGCGGCCGAACCAAAGTCATACAAAGCTGCAACATGACAGCTTGACTCTTGTACTCAATGCTCTGACCAATAAAGGCAGACCCACCATTGTCATCTTAACCACCCCACCTAGCTGCATGGCCACTTTCAGGGAGTTATGGAGTTGAACCCCGAGACCCCTCTGTACATTAGTGCTGTTCACGGTTCTGTCATTAACTGTACACTTTTTCTCAACGTTTGATCTCTCAAAGTGCAGCACCTCACACTGACCCAGATTAAACTCCGGGGCAGCATGGTGGCTCAGCGGTTAGCACTGCAGCCTCACAGCACCGGGGTCCCAGGTTCAATTCCAGCCTCGGGTAACTGTCTGTGGGGGTTAGATTAGATTCCCTACAGTGTGGACACATCGACCCTCTGAAGAGCAACCCACCCAGACCCATTCCCCTACATTTACCCCTTCACCTAACACTACAGCCAATTTAGCATGGTCAATTCACCTGACCTGCACATTTTTGGACTGTGAGAGGAAACCGGAGCACCCGGAGGAAACCCACGCAGACACTGGGAGAATGTGCAAACTCCACACAGAGAGTCGCCTGAGGTGGGAATTGAACCCGGGTCTCTGACGCTGTGAGGCAGCAGTGCTAACCACTGAGCAACCATGCTCTCTGTGTGGTGTTTGCACATTCTCCCCATGTCTGCGTTGGTTTTCTCCGGGTGCTCCAGTTTCCTCCCATGGTCCAAAGGTGTGCAGGTCAGGGTGTATTGGCCATGCTAAATTGCCCGTAGTCAGAGGGAAATGGGTCTGGGTGGGCTACTCTTCAGAGGGTCAGTGTGGGATTGTTGGGCCGAAGGGCCTGTTTCCACACTGTAAGTAATCTAACCTAAACTCAATCTGCCATTTCTCCGTCCATATCTGTAACTGATCTCTATGCCACTGTATCTCTTGACAACCCTCTACACGATCCATAACTCCACCGATCTTTGTATCATCTGCATAAAAAAGGATAGACTAATGGAAAATTCAGGAATTCATAACATCATTAAGTAGAGTCGGGAGGGGCTCATGAAGAGGGAACAAAGAGGATAGATGAAGGGGAAGTGGTGGAAGGAATGAGTATGGGTTTTTGGATAAAGAATCGCGGATTCAGTTTCTTATGAAGATAAGAGCCCATGGTGTTGGGAGCAGTACTTTAGCACAGAGAGAGGGTTGTCTAATGACGAAAAGATAGAAACAATGACCAGAAGTTGCTGAAAAAACTCAGCAGGCCTGGCCTTTCCTGTGGAAAGGAATCAAAGTTAATGTTCTGGGTCTGGTGACGCTTCCTCAGAACTGAGTGGGAATGTGGGAACATAGAACTGGTCAGCACAGGAAGCAGCCCTTCGGCCCAAGATGCTGTCCCAAACGTGATGCCAAATTAAACTAATTCCTTCTGCTTGCCCTTGGTCCTTATCCACCCCATTTCTTGCGCATTTGTGTGTTTATTTAAAAGACCCTTAGACGCCCCGATGTGGATGTGGGAAGTTTGCAGATGAGACAAACGCAGCTGGGGAGAGCAAGGAGTGAGGATTCTACAGAAAGACCAGAGAGGGATTGGGTTAACTGAGAACGAAGAGTCGTGGAAAAAGGCAGGGGACAATGAGATCAGCCATGATCCCATCAGATTGTGGAGCAGAGACGTGGATGGGCTGAATGTTCTGACCCAGTGAGGGGGGGGGGGGGGGGGGGAGAGATAGTCTCAGTTGCGATGTTGATGAAGGTGCAAACAGACTGCAATCTGATCAGATTATTGTCGTCTCAGTCTGTCCACGATGGGTCAGTCAGCCCCTCAACCATCCACTCACTCACCGAGAGAAAATAACTCATTCCCAGCAAGGAACGGGGGAGGCAATTCAGCCCCCTGCTGTAACACAGGAACATGGGGAGGCCATTCAGCCCCCTGCTGTAACACAGGAACATGGGGAGGCCATTCAGCCCCCTGCTGTAACACAGGAACATGGGGAGGCCATTCAGCCCCCTGCTGTAACACAGGAACATGGGGAGGCCATTCAGCCCCCTGCTGTAACACAGGAACATGGGGAGGCCATTCAGCCCCCTGCTGTAACACAGGAACATGGGGAGGCCATTCAGCCCCCTGCTGTAACACAGGAACATGGGGAGGCCATTCAGCCCCCTGCTGTAACACAGGAACATGGGGAGGCCATTCAGCCCCCTGCTGTAACACAGGAACATGGGGAGGCCATTCAGCCCCCTGCTGTAACACAGGAACATGGGGAGGCCATTCAGCCCCCTGCTGTAACACAGGAACATGGGGAGGCCATTCAGCCCCCTGCTATAACACAGGAACATGGGGAGGCCATTCAGCCCCCTGCTATAACACAGGAACATGGGGAGTCCATTCAGCCCCCTGCTGTAACACAGGAACATGGGGAGGCCATTCAGCCCGACTATAACACAGGGACAGAGGGTGTATTGAGCAGTAATGGGAGAAGGCCATTCAGCTCCCCCCCACCACCCCGTAGTGATCCTGTTGCACAGGAAGAACAGTCAACAGTTTGCTGGGGGCTTAAACAATGATGTGAACATTCACCCACCTGCCACCTCATGGCCCTTAATCCCATCTCGACTGTCAAACCCAACCTTGAAGAATGTGCTTAAACTCCAACTCGATGGTTTCCTGAGGGAGAGAATTAGAGTCATAGAGATGTACAGCACAGAAACAGACCCTTCGGTCCAACCTGTCCATGCCGACCAGATATCCCAACCCAATCTAGTCCCACCTGCCAGCACCCGGCCCATATCCTGAAACAGTAACACCCTCATCCCAATACCTAGATGAATGGGTCCCCCAGTCCCTAGATTAATCCCCACCTTGGGATCTGATCTGTCAGAATACAATACAGCCCCCAGTCACTGAGACTGCTTCAGTATATGGGTGTATTTTGGGTGTATTGGGGTATTTCAGTATATGGGTGTATTTTGGGATGTATTGGGGTATTTCAGTATATGGGTGTATTTTGGGATGTATTGGGGTATTTTAGTATATGAGTGTATTTTGGGGTGTATTGGGGTATTTCAGTATATGAGTGTATTTTGGGGTGTATTGGGGTATTTCAGTATATGTGTGTATTTTGGGGTGTATTGGGGTATTTCAGTATATGTGTGTATTTTGGGGTGTATTGGGGTATTTCAGTATATGGGTGTATTTTGGGATGTATTGGGGTATTTTAGTATATGAGTGTATTTTGGGGTGTATTGGGGTATTTCAGTATATGAGTGTATTTTGGGGTGTATTGGGGTATTTCAGTATATGGGTGTATTTTGGGGTGTATTGGGGTATTTCAGTATATGGGTGTGTTCTGGGGTGTCTTGGGGGTATTTCAGTATATGGGTGTGTTCTGGGGTGTCTTGGGGGTATTTCAATATATGAGTGTATTTTGGTGTGTATTGTGGTATCTCAGAATATGTGTGTATTTTGCAGTGTATTGGGGTATTTCAGAATATGAGTGTATTTTGGTTGTATTGGGGCATTTAGGTATATTGGTGTATTGGGGTATTTCAGGACATGGGTGTATTTTGGGCTGTTTTGGGCATTTCAGTATATGGGTGTATTTTGGGGTGTATTCGTGTATTTCAGTATGTTGTATTTTGTGGTGTATTGCGGTATTTCAATATATGAGTGTATTTTGGTGTGTTTTGGGGTATTTCAGTAAATGAGTGTATTTTGGGGTTATTGGGGTATTTGCGTATATGGGCGTATTTTGGGGTGTATTGCGGTATTTTAATATATGGGTGTATTTTTGGGTGTTTTGTGATATTTCAGTATGTGAGTATATTTTGGGGTGTTTTGTGGTATTTCAATATATGAGTGTATTTTGGGTGTTTTGGGGTATTTCAGTATATGAGTGTATTTTGGGGTGTATTGGGGTATTTCAGTATATGGGTGTATTTTGGGGTGTTTTGGGCTATTTTAGTATATGAGTGTATTTTGGGGTGTTTTGTGGTATTTTAGTATATGAGTGTATTTTGGGGTGTTTTGGGGTATTTCAGTAATTGAGTGCATTTTTGCCGGTGTTGGGGTGTTTCAGTATATGGGTGTATTTTGGGGTGTATTGGGGTATTTCAGTATATGGGTGTATTTTCGGTGTATTGGGGTGTTTCTGTATACGGGTGTATTTTGGGGTGTATTGGTGTATTTCAGCATAATGGTGTGTTTTGTTGAGTATTGGGGTATTTCATTATATGGGAGTATTTTCGGGTATGTTGGGGTATTTCAGTATATGAGTGTATTTTGGAGTGTTTTGGGATATTTCTGTAAATGAGTGCATTTTTGGATATATTGGGGTATTTCAGTATATGGGTGTATTTTGGTGTGCATTGGTGTAATTCAGTATGTTGTATTTTGTGGTGTATTGCGGTATTTCAATATATGAGTGTATTTTGGGGTGTTTTGGGGTATTTCAGTATATGGGTGTATTTTGGGGTGTATTGCGGTATTTCAATATATGGGTGTATTTTGGGTGTTTTGGGGTATTTCAGTAAATGAGTGTATTTTGGGGTGTATTGCTGTATTTCAATATATGGGTGTATTTTGGGGTGTTTTGTGGTATTTCAGTATGTGAGTGTATTTTGGGGTGTATTGCTGTATTTCAATATATGGGTGTATTTTGGGGTGTTTTGTGGTATTTCAGTATGTGAGTGTATTTTGGGTTGTTTTGTGGTATTTTAGTATGTGTGTGTATTTTGGCTGTATTGGGGTATTTCAGTAATTGAGTGCATTTTTGCCTGTGTTGGGGTATTTCAGTACATGAGTGTATTTTCGGTGTATTGGGGTGTTTCTGTATACGGGTGTATTTTGGGGTGCACTGGTGTATTTCAGCATAATGGTGTGTTTTGTTGTGTATTGGGGTATTTCATTATATGGGTGTATTTTCGGGTATGTTGGGGTATTTCAGTATATGGGTGTATTTTCGGGTATGTTGGGGTATTTCAGTATATGAGTGTATTTTGGAGTGTTTTGGGATATTTCTGTAAATGAGTGCATTTTTGGATGTATTGGGGTATTTCAGTATATGGGTGTATTTTGGTGTGCATTGGGGTAGTTCAGTATATGGGTGAATTTTGGATGTATTGGGGTATTTCACCATATGGTATATGTTGGGTTGTTTTGGGGCATTTGAGTGTATGGGTGTATTTTGGGGTGCATTGGGTATTTCAGTCTAATGGTGCATTTTGTGGTGAATTGGGGTATTTCATTATATGGGTGTATTTTGGGGTATATTGGGGTATATCAGTATATCGGCGTATTTTGGGGTGTGTTGTGGTAGTTCAGTATATGGGTATATTTTGGTTTTATTGGGTTATTTCAGTATATGGGTGTATTTTGGGGTGTATTGGGGTATTTCAGTATATGGGTGTATTTTGGGGTGTATTGGGGTATTTCAGTATATGAATGTAGTTTGGGGTGTATTGTAGTATTTCAGTATATGAATGTAGTTTGGGGTGTATTGGGGTATTTCAGTATATGTGCGTATTTTGTGGTGTATTAGGGGATTTCAGTATATGAGTGTATTTGGATGGTGTATTGGGGTATTTCAGTATATGGGTATATTTTGGGGTGTATTGTGGTATTTCATTATATGAGTGTATTTTGGGGTGTATTGGTGTATTTCACTATATTTTGTGGTGTATTGCGGTATTTCAATATATGAGTGTATTTTGGGTTTATTGGGGTATTTCAGTAAATGAGTGTATTTTGGGTTTATTGGGGTATTTCAGTATAGGAGTGTATTTGGATGGTGTATTGGGGTATTTCAGTATATGGGCGTATTTTGGGGTGTATTGTGGTAGTTCAGTATATGGGTATATTTTGGTTTTATTGGGGTATTTCAGTATATGTGTGCATTTTGGGGTGTATTGGGGTATTTCAGTATATGAGTGTAGTTTGGGGTGTATTGTGTTATTTCAGTACATGGGGGTATTTTGGGTGTATTGGGGTATTTCAGTATATGGGCGTATTTTGGGGTGCATTGGGGTATTTTAATATATGTGCATATATTTGGGTTTTTTGGGGCATTTCAGTATATGGTTATATTTTGGAGTTTATAGGGGTATTTCAGTATATGTGTGTACTTTGGGTTGTATTGGGGTATTTCAGTATATGGGTGTATTTTGAGGTGTATAGGAGTATTTCAGTATATGGTTTTATTTTGGGGTGTATTGGGGTATTTCAATATATGGGTGTATTTTGGGCTGTATTGGGGTATTTCAGTATATGAGTGTATTTTGATGTGTATTGTGGCATTTCAGTATTTGGGGTGTGTTGGGGTATTTCAGTATATGAGTGTATTTTGGTGTGTATTGTGGCATTTCAGTATTTGGGATATATTGGGGTATTTCAGTATATATGTGTATTTTGGGGTGTATTGGGGAATTTCAGAATATGTGTGTATTTTGGGTTTTTTTAGGGTATTTTAGTATGTGAGTGTATTTTGGGGTGAATTGGGGTATTTCAGTACATGGGTGTATTTTGAGTGTATTGGGGTATTTCAGTATATGGGTGTATTTTGGGGTTATTGGGGTATTTCAGTATATGGGTGTATTTTGTGGTGTATTGCGGTATTTCAATATATGAGTGTATTTTGGGGTGTTTTGGGGTATTTCAGTAAATGAGTGTATTTTGGGTTTATTGGGGTATTTGAGTATATGGGCACATTTTGTGGTGTATTGGGGTATTTCAATATATGGTTTTATTTTGAGATGTGTTGCGGTATTTCAATATATATGTGTATTTTGGGGTGTTTTGTGGTGTTTCAGTACGTGGGTGTATTTTGGGGTGTTTTGTGATATTTCAGTATGTGAGTGTGTTTTGGGGTATTTCAGCATGTGAGTGTATTTTGGGGTGTTTTGTGATATTTTAGTATGTGAGTGTATTTTGGGGGGTTTTGTGGTATTTCAGTAATTGAGTGCATTTTTGCCTGTGTTGGGGTATTTCAGTATAGGGGTGTATTTTGGGGTGCATTGGTGTATTTCAGTATAATGGTGTGTTTTGTTGTGTATTGGGGTATTTCATTATATGGGTGTATTTTCGGGTATGTTGGGGTATTTTAGTATATGGATGTATTTTGGTTGTATTGGTGTATTTCAGTATATGAGTGTATTTTGATGCGTATTGTGGCATTTCAGTATTTGCGCTGTATTGGGGTATTTTAGTATATGAGTGTATTTTTGTGTGTCTTGTGGCTTTTCAGTATTTGGAGCGTATTGGGGTATTTCAGTATATGTGCGTATTTTGGGGTGTATTGGGGTATTTCAGAATACGTGTATATTTTGGGGTGTATTGGGGTAGTTCACTATATGAGGGTATTTTGGTTGTATTGGGGTATTTCAGGATATGGGTGTATTTTGGAGTGTATTGCGGTATTTCAGTACATGAGTGTATTTGGATGGTGTATTGGGGTATTTCAGTATATGTGTGTATTTTGGGGTGTTTTGTGGTATTTTAGTATGTGTGTGTATTTTGGGGTGTTTTGGGGTATTTCAGTATAATGGTGTGTTTTGTTGAGTATTGGGGTATTTCATTATATGGGAGTATTTTTGGGTATGTTGGGGTATTTCAGTATATGAGTGTATTTTAGGGTGTTTTGGGATATTTCAGTAAATGAGTGCATTTTTGGGTATATTGGGTATTTCAGTATATGGGTGTATTTTGGTGTGCAGTGGGGTAGTTCAGTGTATGGGTGAATTTTGGATGTATTGGGGTATTTCACCATATGGTATATGTTGGTTTGTATTGGGGTATTTCAGTATATGGGTGTATTTTGTGGTGCTTTGGGGCATTTGAGTATATAGGTGTATTTTGGGGTGTATTGTGGTATTTTAGTATATGAGTGTATTTTAGTGTGTTTTATGGTATTTCAGCATATTTGTTTATTTTCGGGTTTATTGGGGTATTTCAGTATATGAGTGTATTTTGGTTGTATTGGGGTATTTCAGTATATGAGTGTATTTTGGTGTGTATTGGGGTATTTCAGTATATGAGTGTATTTTGGTTGTATTGGGGTATTTCAGTATATGAGTGTATTTTGGTGTGTATTGGGGTATTTCAGTATATGAGTGTATTTTGGTTGTATTGGGGTATTTCAGTATATGAGCGTATTTTGATGCGTATTGTGGCATTTCAGTATATGAGTGTATTTGGATGGTGTATTGGGGTATTTCAGTATATGTGTGTATGTTGGGGTGTATTGGGGTATTTCAGAATACGTGTTTATTTTGGGGTGTATTGGGGTAGTTCACTATATGAGGGTATTTTGGTTGTATTGGGGTATTTCAGGATATGGGTGTATTTTGGGGTCTATTGTAGTATTTCAGTACGTGGGTGTATTTTGGTGTGTTTTGTGGTATTTCAGTAAGTGAGTGTATTTTGGGGTGTTTTGTGGTATTTTAGTATGTGTGTGTATTTTGGGGTGTATTGGTGTATTTCAGTATAATGGTGTGTTTTGTTGAGTATTGGGGTATTTCATTATATGGGAGTATTTTTGGGTATGTTGGGGTATTTCAGTATATGAGTGTATTTTAGGGTGTTTTGGGATATTTCAGTAAATGAGTGCATTTTTGGGTGTATTGGGTATTTCAGTATATGGGTGTATTTTGGTGTGCAGTGGGGTAGTTCAGTGTATGGGTGAATTTTGGATGTATTGGGGTATTTCACCATATGGTATATGTTGGGTTGTTTTAGGGCATTTCAGTATATGGGTGTATTTTGTGGTGCTTTGGGGCATTTGAGTATATAGGTGTATTTTGGGGTGTATTGTGGTATTTTAGTATATGAGTGTATTTTGGTGTGTTTTATGGTATTTCAGAATATTTGTTTATTTTCGGGTTTATTGGGGTATTTCAGTACATGAGTGTATTTTGGTTGTATTGGGGTATTTCAGTATATGAGTGTATTTTGATGCGTATTGTGGCATTTCAGTATTTGCGCTGTATTGGGGTATTTTAGTATATGAGTGTATTTTTGTGTGTCTTGTGGCTTTTCAGTATTTGGAGCGTATTGGGGTATTTCAGTTTATGTGCGTATTTTGGGGTGAATTGGGGTATTTCAGAATATGGGTGTATGTTGGGGTGTATTGGGGTATTTCAGAATTCGTGTATATTTTGGGGTGTATTGGGGTAGTTCACTATATGAGGGTATTTTGGTTGTATTGGGGTATTTCAGGATATGGGTGTATTTTGGGGTCTATTGTAGTATTTCAGTACGTGGGTGTATTTTGGTGTGTTTTGTGGTATTTCAGTAAGTGAGTGTATTTTGGGGTGTTTTGGGGTATTTCAGTATGTGAGTGTATTTTGGGGTGTTTTGTGGTATTTCAGTATATGAGTGTGTTTTGTGGTATTTTAGTATGTGTGTGTATTTTGGGGTGGATTGGTGTATTTCAGTATAATGGTGTGTTTTGTTGAGTATTGGGGTATTTCATTATATGGGATTATTTTTGGGTATGTTGGGGTATTTCAGTATATGAGTGTATTTTAGGGTGTTTTGGGATATTTCAGTAAATGAGTGCATTTTTGGGTGTATTGGGTATGTCAGTATATGGGTGTATTTTGGTGTGCAGTGGGGTAGTTCAGTGTATGGGTGAATTTTGGATGTATTGGGGTATTTCACCATATGGTATATGTTGGGTTGTATTGGGGTATTTCAGTATATGGGTGTATTTTGTGGTGCTTTGGGGAATTTGAGTATATAGGTGTATTTTGGGGTGTATTGTGGTATTTTAGTATATGAGTGTATTTTGGTATGTTTTATGGTATTTCAGCATATTTGTTTATTTTCGGGTTTATTGGGGTATTTCAGTATATGAGTGTATTTTGGTTGTATTGGGGTATTTCAGTATATGAGTGTATTTTGGTGTGTATTGGGGTATTTCAGTATATGAGTGTATTTGGATGGTGTATTGGGGTATTTCAGTATATGTGTGTATTTTGGGGTGTATTGGGGTATTTCAGTACATGAGTGTATTTTGGGTGTATTGGGGTATTTCAGTATATGGGTGTATTTTGGGGTTATTGGGGTAGTTCAGTATATGGGTGTATTTTGGGGTTATTGGGGTATATCAGTATCTGTGTGTATTTTGTTGTGTTTTGTGGAATTTCAGTATGTGGTTGTATTTTTGGGTGTATTTGTGTATTTGAGTATATGGGCGTATTTTGGGTTGTATTGTGGTATTTCAGTATATGGGTGTATTTTGGGTTGTATTGTGGTATTTCAGTATATGGGTTTACTTTGGTGTGTGTTGCGATATTTCAATATATGGGTGTATTTTGGGGTGTTTTGTCTTATTTTAGTGTGTGAGTGTAGTTTGTGGCTTATTGGTGTATTTCAGTATGTGAGTGTATTTTGGGGTGTTTTGGGATATTTCAGTAATTGAGTGCATTTTTGCCTGTGTTGCGGTATTTCAGTATATGGGTGTATTTTGGGGTGTATTGGGGCATTTCAGAATATGGGTGTATTTTGGTGTGTATTGTGGCATTTCAGTATATGAATGTATTTGGATGGTGTGTTGCAGTATTTCAGTATATGGGTGTATTTTGGGGTGTATTGGGGTATTTCACTATATGAGTGTATTTGGATGGTGTGTTGCGGTATTTCAGTATATGGGTGTATTGGGGTATTTAAGAATATGGGTGTATTTTGGTTGTATTACATAGAACATAGAACAATACAGCACAGAACAGGCCCTTCGGTCCACGATGTTGTGCCGAACATTTGTCCTAGCTTAAGCACCCATCCATGTACCGCTCCAATTGCCGCTTAAAGGTCGCCAATGATTCTGACTCTGCCACTCCCACAGGCAGCACATTCCATGCCCTTCCACTCTCTGGGTAAAGAACCTACTCCTGACATCCCCCCTATACCTTCCACCCTTCACCTTAAATTTATGTCCCCTTGTAACACTCTGTTGTACCCGGGGAAAAAGTTTCTGATTGTCTACTCTATCTATTCCTCTGATCATCTTATAAACCTCTATCAAGTCACCCCTCATCCTTCGCCGTTCCAATGAGAAAAGGCCTAGCACTCTCAACCTATCCTCATACAACCTATTCTCCATTCCAGGCAACATCCTGGTAAATCTTCTCTGCACCCTCTCCAAAGCTTCCACATCTTTCCTAAAGTGAGGCGACCAGAACTGCACACAGTACTCCAAATGTGGCCTAACCAAGGTCCTGTACAGTTGCAACATCACTTCACGACTCTTGAATTCAATCCCTCTGCTAATGAACGCTAATACACCATAGGCCTTCTTACAAACTCTATCCACCTGAGTGGCAACTTTCAAAGATCTATGAACATAGACCCCAAGATCCCTCTGCTCCTCCACCTTACTAAGAACCCGACCGTTAACCCTGTATTCCGCATTCTTATTTGTCTTTCCAAAATGGACAACCTCACACTTGACAGGGCTGAACTCCATATGCCACTCCTCAGCCCAGCTCTGCATCATATCCAAGTCCCTTTGCAGCCGACAAGAGCCCTCCTCACTATCCACAACTCCACCAATCTTCGTATCATCTGCAAATTTACTGACCCACTCTTCGACTCCCTCATCCAAGTCATTAATAAAAATTACGAACAGCAGAGGACCCAGAACTGATCCCAGCGGATCTCCACTTGTAACTGGGCTCCAGGCTAAATATTTACCATCTACCACCACTCTCTGACTTCGACCTGTTAGCCAGTTTTCTATCCAACTGGCCAAATTTCCCTCTATCCCATGCCTCCTGACTTTCCGCATAAGCCTACCATGGGGAACCTTATCAAATGCCTTACTAAAATCCATGTACACTACATCCACTGCTCTACCCTCATCCACATGCTTGGTCACCTCCTCAAAGAATTCAATAAGACTTGTAAGGCAAGACCTACCCTTCACAAATCCGTGCTGGCTGTCCCTAATCAAGCAGTGTCTTTCCAGATACTCATAAATCCTATCTCTCAGTACCCTTTCCATTACTTTGCCTACCACCGAAGTAAGACTAACTGGCCTGTAATTCCCGGGGTTATCCCTATTCCCTTTTTTGAACAGGGGCACAACATTCGCCACTCTCCAGTCCCCTGGTACCACCCCCGTTGACATTGAAGATGAAAAGATCATTGCCAACGGTACTGCAATTTCCTCTCTTGCTTCCCACATAATCCTAGGATATATCCCATCAGGCCCGGGGGACTTGTCTATCCTCAAGTTGTTCAAAATGTCCAACACATCTTCCTTCCTAACAGGTATGTCTTCTAGCTTACCAGTCCATTTCACACTCTCCTCTTCAACAATACGGTTCCTCTCATTCGTAACTACTGAAGAAAAGTACTCATTCAAGACCTCTCCTATCTCTTCCGACTCAATACACAGTCTCCCACTACTGTCCTTGATTGGACCTACCCTCGTTCTCGTCATTCTCATGTTTCTCACATACGCATAAAATGCCTTGGGGTTATCCTTGATCCTATCCGCCAAAGATTTTTCATGCCCTCTCTTGGCTCTCCTAATCCCTTTCTTCAGATCCCTTCTGGCTATCCTGTATCCCTCCACTGCTCTGTCTGAACCCTGTTTCCTCAACCTTATGTAAGCCTCCTTCTTCCTCTTTACAAGACATTCAACCTCCCTCGTCAACCAAGGTTCCCTCACACGACCATTTCTTTCCTGCCTGACAGGTACATACATATCAAGGACACATCGTATCTGTTCCTTGAAAAAGTTCCACATTTCCACGACATCCTTCCCCGACAGCCTATGCTCCCAACTTATGCTCCTCAGATCCTGTCTTACAGCATCGTAACTACCCTTCCCCCAATTGTAAAACCTACCCTGTTGCACGCACCTATCTCTCTCCATAACCAAGGTGAAAGTCACAGAATTGTGGTCACCATCACCAAAATGTTCACCCACTAACAAGCCCATCACTTGTCCCGGTTCATTACCGAGTACCAAATCCAATATGGCCTCCCCTCTGGTCGGACAATCTACATACTGTGTTAGAAAAGCTTCCTGGACACACTGCACAAACACCGCCCCATCCAATCTACTTGATCTAAAGAGCTTCCAATCAATATTTGGGAAGTTGAAATCACCCATGACTACTACCCTGTGGCTTCTGCACCTTTTCCAAAATCTGTTTCCCAATCTGTTTCTCCACATCTCTGCTGCTATTGGGGGGCCTATAGTAAACACCCAACAAGGTGAATGCACCTTTCCTATTTCTGACTTCAGCCCATACTACCTCCAAAAGCAGATCCCCCTTGAACTGCCTTTCTGCAGCTGTTATACCATTTCTAATTAGCAACGCCACTCCCCCTCCTTTTTTACCACCCTCCCTAATCCTACTGAAACATCTGTAACCAGGAACCTCCAACAACCATTCCTGTCCCTCTTCTATCCACGTTTCCGTGATGGCCACAATATCGTAGTCCCAGGTACCTATCAACGCCTTAAGTACACCGACCTTATTTCTGATACTCCTTGCATTGAAGTATACGCACTTGAACCCACCTCTGTGTCCGCAAGTATTCCCTGTCAGTGCTACCTTCTTCACAGCCTCCCCACACACTTGGACATCCTGACAAACAGCTAGCCTACTTGCTGGACTACAAGTCCGGATCCCACCCCCCTGCCAAATTAGTTTAAAATTAGTATTGGTGTATTTCAGTATATGGGTGTATTTTGGGGTGTATTTGTGTATTTGAATATATGGGCGTATTATGGGGTGTTTTGTGGTATTTCAGTATGTGAGTGTATTTTGGGTTGTATTGGGGTATTTGAGTATGTGGGTATATTTTGGGGTGTTTTGTGGTATTTCAGTACGTGTGTGTATTTTGGGGTGTTTTGTGGTATTTCAGTATATGAGTGTAGTTTGTGGCGTATTGGGGTATTTCAGTATATGGGTATATTTTGGGTTGTATTGGTGTATTTCAGTATATGAGTGTATTAGGATGGTGTATTGGGGTATTTTAGTATATGGGTGTATTTTGGGGTGTATTGTGATAGTTCAGTACATGAGTGTATTTTGGGGTTATTGGGGTAGTTCAGTATATGAATGTATTTTGGGTTGTATTGGGGTATTTGAGTATATGGGTATAGTTTGGGGTGTTTTGTGGTATTTCAGTACATGTGTGTATTTTGGGGTGTTTTGTGGTATTTCAGTACATGAGTGTATTAGGATGGTGTATTGGGGTATTTCAGTATATGGGTGTAGTTTGGGGTGTATTGGGGTATTTCAGTATATGTGTGTATTTTGGGGTGTATTGGGGTATTTCAGTGTATGGGTGTAGTTTGGGGTGTATTGGGGTATTTCAGTATATGGGTGTATTTTGGGTTGTATTGCGGTATTTCAATATATGGGTGTATTTTAGGGTGTATTGGGGTATTTCAGAATACGGGTGTATTTTGGTGTGTATTGGGGTATTTCAGTATATGGGTGTATTTTGGGGTGTATTGTGGTATTTCAGTATATGGGTGTATTTTGGGGTGTATTGGGGTATTTCAGTATATGGGTGTAGTTTGGGGTGTATTGGGGTATTTCAGTATATGGGTGTAGTTTGGGGTGTATTGGGGTATTTCAGTGTATGGGTGTATTTTGGGTTGTATTGCGGTATTTCAATATATGGGTGTATTTTAGGGTGTATTGGGGTATTTCAGAATACGGGTGTATTTTGGTGTGTATTGGGGTATTTCAGTATATGGGTATATTTTGGGTTGTATTGGTGTATTTCAGTATATGAGTGTATTAGGATGGTGTATTGGGGTATTTTAGTATATGGGTGTATTTTGGGGTGTATTGTGATAGTTCAGTACATGAGTGTATTTTGGGGTTATTGGGGTAGTTCAGTATATGAATGTATTTTGGGTTGTATTGGGGTATTTGAGTATATGGGTATAGTTTGGGGTGTTTTGTGGTATTTCAGTACATGTGTGTATTTTGGGGTGTTTTGTGGTATTTCAGTACATGAGTGTATTAGGATGGTGTATTGGGGTATTTCAGTATATGGGTGTAGTTTGGGGTGTATTGGGGTATTTCAGTATATGTGTGTATTTTGGGGTGTATTGGGGTATTTCAGTGTATGGGTGTAGTTTGGGGTGTATTGGGGTATTTCAGTATATGGGTGTATTTTGGGTTGTATTGCGGTATTTCAATATATGGGTGTATTTTAGGGTGTATTGGGGTATTTCAGAATACGGGTGTATTTTGGTGTGTATTGGGGTATTTCAGTATATGGGTGTATTTTGGGGTGTATTGTGGTATTTCAGTATATGGGTGTATTTTGGGGTGTATTGGGGTATTTCAGTATATGGGTGTAGTTTGGGGTGTATTGGGGTATTTCAGTATATGGGTGTAGTTTGGGGTGTATTGGGGTATTTCAGTGTATGGGTGTATTTTGGGTTGTATTGCGGTATTTCAATATATGGGTGTATTTTAGGGTGTATTGGGGTATTTCAGAATACGGGTGTATTTTGGTGTGTATTGGGGTATTTCAGTATATGAGTGTATTTTGGTGTGTATTGGGGTATTTCAGTATATGGGTGTATTTTAGGGTGTATTGGGGTATTTCAGAAAATGGGTGTATTTTGGTTGTATTGGTGTATTTCAATATATGGGTATATTTTGGGGTGTATTTGTGTATTTGAGTATATGGGCGTATTTTGGGTTCTATTGTTGTATTTCAGTATAAGGGTTTACTTTGGAGTGTATTGCGATATTTCAATATATGGGTGTATTTTGGGGTGTATTGCGGTATTTCAGTATATGGGTGTATTTTGGGGTGTATTGGGGTATTTCAGTATATGGGTGTATTTTGGGGTGTATTGGGGTATTTCAATATATGGGTGTATTTTAGGGTGTATTGGGGTATTTCAGAATATGGGTGTATTTTGGTGTGTATTGGGGTATTTCACTATATGAGTGTATTTGGATGGTGTATTGGGATATTTCAGTACATGAGTTTATTTTGGGTGTATTGGGGTATTTCAGTATATGGGTGTATTTTGGGGTGTATTGTGGTATTTCAGTATATGGGTGTATGTTGTGGCGTATTTGTGTATTTCAGTATATGGGTGTATTTTGGGGTGTATTGGGGTATTTCAGTATATGGGTGTACTTTGGGGTGTATTGCGGTATTTCAATTTTTGGCTGTATTTTCGTGTGTATTGGGGTATTTCAGAATATGGGTGTATTTTGGGTTGTATTGGGGTATTTCAGTATATGTGTGTATTTTGAGGTGTATAGGAGTATTTCAGTATATGTGTGTATTTTGAGGTGTATAGGAGTATTTCAGTATATGGGTGTTATTTTGGTGTGTATTGGGGTATTTCAATATATGTGTTCATTTTGGGCTGCATTGGGGTATTTCAGAATATGAGTGTATTTTGGTGTGTATTGTGGCATTTCAGTATTTGGGGCGTATGGGGTATGTCAGTATATGGGTGTATTTTGGGGTTATTGGGGTAGTTCAGTATATGGGTGTATTTTGTGGTGCATTAGGGTATTTCAGTATATGGGTGTATTTTGGGTTGTATTGGGGTATTTCAGTATATGGTTATGTTTTGGAGTTTATAGGGAGGGGTATTTCAGTATATGTGTGTATTTTGGGTTGTATTGAGGTATTTCAGTATATGTGTGTATTTTGAGGTGTATAGGTGTATTTCAGTATATGGGTGTATTTTGGTGTGTGTTGGGGTAGTTCAGTTTATGAATGTATTTTGGTTGTATTGGGGTATTTCAGGATATGGGTGTATTTTAGGGTGTTTTAGGGTATTTCTGTATATGAGTGTAGTTTGGTCAGTATATGGGCGTATTTTGGGGTGTATTGGGGTAGTTTAGTATATGGTTGTATTTTGTGGTATATTGCGATATTTCTATATGTGAGTGTATTTTGGGTTGTTTTGTGGTATTTCAGTATGTGAGTGTATTTTGGGGTGTTTTGTGGTATTTCAGTATATGAGTGTATTTTGGGGTGTTTTGGGGTATTTCAGTATATGAATGTATTTTGGGGTGTTTTGGGGTATTTCAGTATATGAATGTATTTTGGTGTGTTTTGGGGTATTTCAGTATATGAGTGTATTTTGGGGTGTTTTGGGGTATTTCAGTAAATGAGTGTATTTTGGGGTGTTTTGGGGTATTTCAGTAAATGAGTGTATTTTGGGGTATTTCATTATTTGGGTGTATTTTGCTTGTATTGGGGTAGTTCAGTATGTGAGTGAATTTTGGGTGTATTGGGGCATTTCAGTATATGGGTGTATTTTGTGGTGTATTGGGGTATTTCAGTATATGGGTGTGTTTGGTTATTTCAGTTTATGGGTGTATTTTGGGGTGTATTTGTGTATTTGAGTATATGGGCATATTTTGAGTTGTCTTGTGGTATTTTAGTATATGGGTTTACTTTGGGGTGTATTGCGATATTTCAATATATGGGTGTATTTTGTGGTGTTTTGTGGTGTTTCAGTATGTGAGTGTATTTTGGGGTGTATTGTTGTATTTCAGTATATGAGAGTATTTTGAGTTGTATTGGGGTTTTTCAGTATATGGGTATATTTTGGGGTGTTTTGTGGCATTTCAATACGTTGGTGTACTTTGGGTTCTTTTGTGGTATTTCTGTATGTGAGTGCATTTTGGGGTGTTTTGGGGTATTTCAGTATGCGAGTGTATTTTGATGTGTTTGGGGCTATTTCAGTATATGAGTGTAGTTTCTGACGTATTGGGGTATTACAGTGAATGAGTGTATTTTGGGTTGTTTTGGGGTATTTCAGTACATGAGTGTATTTTGGGGTGTATTGGGGTATTTCTGTAATATGGGTGTATTTTGGTGTGTATTGGGGTATTTCAGTATATGGGTGTATTTTGGGGTGTATTGGGGTATTTCAGTATATGAGTGTATTTTGGGGTGTATTGGGGTATTTCAGTATATGAGTGTATTTTGGGTTGTATTGGGGTATTTCAGTATATGAGTGTATTTTGGGGCTTATTGGCGTATTTCATTATATGGGTGTATTTTGGGGTGTATTGGTGTATTTCAGTATCTGGGTATATTTTGGGGTGTATTGGGGTATTTCAGTATATGAGTGTATTTTGGGGCTTATTGGCGTATTTCATTATATGGGTGTATTTTGGGGTGTATTGGTGTATTTCAGTATATGGGTGTATTTTGGGGTGTATTGGGGTATTTCTGTACATGGGTGTATTTTGGGGCTTATTGGGGTATTTCATTATATGGGTGTATTTTGGTGTGTATTGGGGTATTTCTGTAATATGGGTGTATTTTGGGGTGTATTGGGGTATTTCAGTATATGAGTGTATTTTGGGGCTTATTGGCGTATTTCATTATATGGGTGTATTTTGGGGTGTATTGGTGTATTTCAGTATCTGGGTATATTTTGGGGTGTATTGGGGTATTTCAGTATATGAGTGTATTTTGGGGCTTATTGGCGTATTTCATTATATGGGTGTATTTTGGGGTGTATTGGTGTATTTCAGTATATGGGTGTATTTTGGGGTGTATTGGGGTATTTCTGTACATGGGTGTATTTTGGGGCTTATTGGGGTATTTCATTATATGGGTGTATTTTGGGGTGTATTGGGGTATTTCAATATATGGTTGTATTTTGGGGTGTATTGGGGTATTTCATTATATGAGTGTATTTTGGGGTGTATTGGGGTATTTCAGTATATGGGTGTATTTTGGTGTGTATTGGGGTATTTCAATATATGGTTGTATTTTGGGGTGTATTGGGGTATTTCATTATATGAGTGTATTTTGGGGTGTATTGGGGTATTTCATTATATGAGTGTATTTTGGGGTGTATTGGGGTATTTCAGTATTTGGGTGTATTTTGGTGTGTATTGGGGTATTTCAGTATATGGGTGTATTTTGGGGTGTATTGGGGTATTTCAGTATTTGGGTGTATTTTGGTGTGTATTGGGGTATTTCAGTATATGGGTGTATTTTGGGGTGTATTGGGGTATTTCATTATATGAGTGTATTTTGGGGTGTATTGCGGTATTTCAGTATATGGGTGTATTTTGGGGTGTATTGGGGTATTTCAGTATATGGGTGTATTTTGGGGTGTATTGGGGTAGTTCAGTATATGGGTGTATTTTGGGGTGTATTGGGGTATTTCAGTATATGAGTGTATTTTGGGTTGTATTGGGGTATTTCAGTATCTGGGTGTATTTTGGGGTGTATTGGGGTATTTCAGTATATGGGTGTATTTTGGGGTGTATTGGGGTATTTCAGTATATGAGTGTATTTTGGGTTGTATTGGGGTATTTCAGTATATGGGTGTATTTTGGTGTGTATTGGGGTATTTCAGTATATGAGTGTATTTTGGGTTGTATTGGGGTATTTCAGTATATGAGTGTATTTTGGGGCTTATTGGCGTATTTCATTATATGGGTGTATTTTGGGGTGTATTGGTGTATTTCAGTATCTGGGTGTATTTTGGGGTGTATTGGGGTATTTCTGTACATGGGTGTATTTTGGGGCTTATTGGGGTATTTCATTATATGGGTGTATTTTGGGGTGTATTGGGGTATTTCAATATATGGTTGTATTTTGGGGTGTATTGGGGTATTTCATTATATGAGTGTATTTTGGGGTGTATTGGGGTATTTCAGTATTTGGGTGTATTTTGGTGTGTATTGGGGTATTTCAGTATATGGGTGTATTTTGGGGTGTATTGGGGTATTTCAGTATTTGGGTGTATTTTGGTGTGTATTGGGGTATTTCAGTATTTGGGTGTATTTTGGTGTGTATTGGGGTATTTCAGTATATGAGTGTATTTTGGGGTGTATTGGGGTATTTCAGTATATGGGTGTATTTTGGGGTGTATTGGGGTATTTCAGTATTTGGGTGTATTTTGGGGTGTATTGGGGTAGTTCAGTATATGGGTGTATGTTGGGGTGTATTGCGGTATTTCAGTATATGAGTGTATTTTGGGGTGTATTGGGGTATTTCAGTATATGGGTGTATGTTGGGGTGTATTGCGGTATTTCAGTATATGAGTGTATTTTGGGGTGTATTGCGGTATTTCAGTATATGGGTGTATGTTGTGGCGTATTGGTGTATTTCAGTATATGGGTGTTTTTTGGGTGTTTTGGGGTATTTCAGTATATGGGTGTATTTTGGGGTGTATTTGGGTATTTCAGTATTTGGGTGTATTTTGGTGTGTATTGGGGTATTTCAGTATTTGGGTGTATTTTGGTGTGTATTGGGGTATTTCAGTATTTGGGTGTATTTTGGTGTGTATTGGGGTATTTCAGTATTTGGGTGTATTTTGGTGTGTATTGGGGTATTTCAGTATATGGGTGTATTTTGGGGTGTATTGGGGTATTTCAGTATTTGGGTGTATTTTGGGGTGTATTGGGGTAGTTCAGTATATGGGTGTATGTTGGGGTGTATTGCGGTATTTCAGTATATGAGTGTATTTTGGGGTGTATTGGGGTATTTCAGTATATGGGTGTATGTTGGGGTGTATTGCGGTATTTCAGTATATGAGTGTATTTTGGGGTGTATTGCGGTATTTCAGTATATGGGTGTATGTTGTGGCGTATTGGTGTATTTCAGTATATGGGTGTTTTTTGGGTGTATTGCGGTATTTCAGTATATGGGTGTATTTTGGGGTGTATTGGTGTATTTCAGTATATGGGTGTTTTTTGTGTGTTTTGGGGTATTTCAGTACATGGGTGTATTTTGGTGTGTATTAGGGTATTTCAGTATTTGGGTGTATTTTGGGGTGTATTGGTATAATTCTGTATATGGGTATATTTAGATGGTGTAGCGTGTTATTGTTGCTGATTTCAAGGTGAGGGGTTTTTAGGGTACAGAATATGTCAGGATGAGGGTATATTTAGAATGTAGGGTGAGAGGTTTTTAGGGACAGTGTATTTCAGAATTAGCATGTATTTGTGGTGAGTGGTTTTCTGGTTATAGATATGTCAGGATGAGGGCATATTTGGGGTGTAGAACATGATACATTCCAGCGCAGTACAGGCCCTTCGGCCCTCGATGTTGGCTGGAACCAGTCTGAATCCCATCTAACCTACACTATTCTATTCTCATCCATATGTTTATCCAATGACCATTTAAATGCCCTTAAGCTGGCAAGTCTACTACTGTTGCAGGCAGGGCATTCCTCTCCCCTACTACTCTCTGAGTAAGGAAATTACCTCTGGCATCTCTCCAATATCTATCACCCCTCAATTTAAAGCTATGTCCCCTCGTGCTAGCCATGACCATCTGAGGGAAAGGGCTCTCCCTGTCCACCCTATCTAACCCTCGGATTATCTTATACGTCTCGATTAAATCACCTCTCAACCTTCTTCTCTCTAACGATTGTAGCCTCAAGTCCCTCAGCCTTTCCTTGTAAGACCTTCCCTCCAGACCAGGCAACATCCTGGTAAATCTCCTCTGAACCCTTTCCAAAGCTTCCACATCCCTCCTGTAATTTGATGACCAGAACTGCATGCATTACTCCAAGTGCGGCCGCACCAGAGTTTTGAACAGCTGCAACATGACCTCGTGGCCCGGAAATCAATCCCACTCTACACCACATCAACCACTTTACCCTCACCTACCTGTTTGGTCACCTTCTCAAAGAACTCAATAAGGTTTGTGAGGCACGACCTACCCTTCACAAAACCGTGCTGACTATCCCTAAACAACTTATTCCTCTCTAGATGATTATAAATCCACCTTACCCACAACTGAAGTAATGCTCACTGGTCTATAATTCCCAGGGTTGTCTCTACTCCCCTCCTTGAACAAGGGAACCACATTTGGTCTCCTCCAGTTTTCTGGCACTGTTCCTGTAGGGTGAGGGGTTTTTGGAGTTCAGGATATGAGTGTGCTTGAGATTTAGGGTAAGGTTTTTTGCCCCAGGCCCACGTTGAGCTCATGGCCTTGAATGTTGACACTTGAGGAGCTCATCCAAATCCATTTTTAAAGGTAAGGTTTTGCCCCTGAATTCCCCTTCACAGCATGAAATTCTACTGCCCTGTTGCCCTCTAGGTGTAAAAACCCTTTCCGCGAATCCCCTCCTGCCTGTCACTTTAAAGTGACCACCCCTTTTTTCTGACCCTTTGACTGAGGGTAAATTCCTTCTTCTCCCCCCCCCCCCCCCCCCCCCATCCATGTACCTCAGAATCCTACACACCTCTATCAGGTAACCCCCCCACACCCCAACCTTCTCTGCCCCAAAGGAAACCCCCTGAGTTTCTCCTGTCTCTCTCCATCACTGAAACGCTCCATCCTGGGGGGGAGCTCCCTCTACATCCCCCCCCCCCCCTTCAGTACACCCCACCCTTCCTACCATGTGGGGCCCAGAACTGCACACTGTCCTCCAGCTGAGGTCTCACCAAAGGTTTGTCCAACTCCAACATCACCTCCCAGCTCACACAATCTATATCATGCCTGGGTCCCATATTCCTTCTTAACTCCTGCATTAACAGACCATAATGCCTTCAGAAATAGTCACAGGTGGAGGCCATTCAGCCCCTCAAGCCCGCTGTGGCATTCGTGGCTGATCCGATATCCTCACGTCCAGTTTCCCGCTCTTTCACCATATCCCTCACCTCCCCGAAAATCTCTCAAGCTCAGCTGATTGACCTGTACTACTGTCTTGAGGATGATTGGGGGAGTGGAGGGGATTTAAGATTGATTTGGAGAATGGGGGTAGTTGAGGGTGATTTGGGGAATGGGGATAATTGAGTGTGATTTAAGGAATGGGGTAATTGAGGGTGATTTGGGGAATGGGGTAATTGAGGGTGATTTGGCGATTGGGGTAATTGAAGGTGATTTGGGGAATGGGGGTAATTGAGGATGATTTGTGGAAACGGGGTAATTGAGAGTGATTTGGGGAATAGGGTAATTGAGGGAGATTTGGGGAATGGGGTAATTGAGGGTGACTTGGAGAATGGGGATAATTGAGGGTGATTTGGGGAATGGGGGTAATTGAGTGTGATTTAAGGAATGGGGTAATTGAGGGTGATTTGGGGAATGGGGTAATTGAGGGTGATTTGGCGATTGGGGTAATTGAAGGTGATTTGGGGAATGGGGGTAATTGAGGATGATTTGTGGAAACGGGGTAATTGAGAGTGATTTGGGGAATAGGGTAATTGAGGGAGATTTGGGGAATGGGGTAATTGAGGGTGACTTGGAGAATGGGGATAATTGAGGGTGATTTGGGGAATGGGGGTAATTGAGTGTGATTTGGGGAATGGGGTAATTACAGATAATTTGGGGAATGGGGTAATTGAGGGTGATTTGGGGAATGGGGGTAATTGAGGGAGACTTGGGGAATGGGGTATTTGAGGATGATTTGTGGAAAGGGGGTAATTGAGAGTGATTTGGGGAATGGGGTAATTGAGTATGATTTGGGGAATGGGGTAATTGAGTATGATTTGGGGAATGGGGTAATTGAGTGTGATTCGGGGAATGGGGTAATTGAGGGTGATTTAGGGAATTGGGTAACTGAGGATGATTTGGGAAATGGGGGTAATTGAGGGTGATTGGGGAATGGGGTAATTGAGTGTGATTTGTGGAAAGGGAAAAATTGAGTTTGATTTGGGGAATGGGGTAATTGTGGGTGATTTGGGGAAGGGGGATAATTGAGTGTGATTTGGGGAATGGGGTAATTGAGGGTGACTTGGAGAATGGGGATAATTGAGGGTGATTTGGGGAATGGGGTAATTGAGGGTGATTTGGGGAATGGGGGTAATTGAGTGTGATTTGGGGAATGGGGGAATTGAGTGTGATTTGGGGAATGGGGATAATTGAGTGTGATTTGGGGAATGGGGTAATTGAGTGTGATTTGGGGAATGGGGGAATTGAGTGTGATTTGGGGAATGGGGATAATTGAGTGTGATTTGGGGAATGGGGATAATTGAGTGTGATTTGAGGAATGGGGTAATTGAGGGTGATTTGGGGAATGGGGTAATTGAGTGTGATTTGGGGAATGGGGGTAATTGAGTGTGATTTGAGGAATGGGGTAATTGAGGGTGATTTGGGGAATGGGGTAATTGAGTGTGATTTGGGGAATGGGGTAATCGAGGGTGATTTGGGGAATGGGGTAATTGAGTGTGATTTGGGGCATGGGGATAATTGAGGGTGTTTTGGGGACTGAGGGTAATCGAGGGTGATTTGGGGAATGGGGTAATTGAGGGTGATTTGGGGAATGGGGTAATTGAGGATGATTTGTTGAAAGGGGGTAATTGAGTGTGATTTGGCGAATGGGATAATTGAGGGTGATTTGGGGAATGGGGTAATTGAGGATCATTGGGGGAATGGGGTAATTGAGAGTTATTTGGGGAATATGGTAATTGAGGATAATTTGTGGAATGGGGGTAATTGTGGGTCATTTGGGGAAAGAGGATAATTGAGTGTGATTTGGGGAATGGGGTAATTGAGTGTGTATTGGGGAATGGGGTAATTCAGGGTAATTTGCTGAATGGGGATAATTCAGTGTGATTTTAAAAATGGGCTAATTGAGGGTGATTTGGTGAATGGGGGTAATTGAGTGTGATTTGGGGAATGGGATAATTGAGGGTGATTTGGGGAATGGGGTAATCAAGGGTGATTTGGTTATTGGGGTAATTGAGTGTGTATTGGGGAATGGGATAATTGAGTGTGATTTGAGGAATGGGGAAATTGAGGGTGATTTGGGGAATGGGGTAATCAAGGGTGATTTGGGGAATCGGGTAATTGAGTGTTATTTGGGGAATGGGGTAATTGAGGGTGATTTGGGGAATGGGGATAATTGAGTGTGATTTGGGGAATGGGGTAATTGGGGATAATTTGGGGAATGGCGTAATTGAGGGTGATTTGGGGAATCGGGTAATTGAGTGTTATTTGGGGAATGGGGTAATTGAGGGTGATTTGGGGAATGGGGATAATTGAGTGTGATTTGGGGAATGGGGTAATTACGGATAATTTGGGGAATGGCGTAATTGAGGGTGATTTGGGGAATGGGGTAATTGAGGGTGATTTGGGGAATAGGGTAATTGAGTGTAATTTGGGGAATGGGGTAATTGCGGGTGATTTGGGGAATGGGGGAATTGAGTGTGATTTGGGGAATGGGGATAATTGAGTGTGATTTGGGGAATTGGGGAACTGAGGATGATTTGGGAAATGGGGGTAATTGAGGGTGATTGGGGAATGGGGTAATTGAGTGTGATTTGGGGAATGGGGTAATTGAGGGTGATTTGGGGAATGGGGATAATTGAGTGTGATTTGGGGAATTGGGTAACTGACGATGATTTGGGAAATGGGGGTAATTGAGGGTGATTGGGGAATGGGGTAATTACGGATAATTTGGGGAATGGGGTAATTGAGGGTGATTTGGGGAATGGGATAATTGAGTGTGATTTGAGGAATGGGGTAATTGAGGGTGATTTGGGGAATGGGGTAATTGAGTGTGATTTGGGGAATGGGGTAATCGAGGGTGATTTGGGGAATGGGGTAATTGAGTGTGATTTGGGGAATGGGGTAATTGAGGGTGTTTTGTGGAATGGGGTAATTGAGGATGATTTGTTGAAAGGGGTAATTGAGTGTGATTTGGGGAATGGGGCAATTGAGTGTGATTTGGGGAATGGGTTAATTGTGTGTGATTTGGGGCATGGGGATAATTGAGGGTGTTTTGGGGACTGAGGGTAATCGAGGGTGATTTGGGGAATGGGGTAATTGAGGGTGATTTGGGGAATGGGGTAATTGAGGATGATTTGTTGAAAGGGGGTAATTGAGTATGATTTGGCGAATGGGATAATTGAGTGTGATTTTGGGAATGGGGTAATTGAGGATCATTGGGGGAATGGGGTAATTGAGAGTTATTTGGGGAATATGGTAATTGAGGATAATTTGTGGAATGGGGGTAATTGTGGGTCATTTGGGGAAAGAGGATAATTGAGTGTGGTTTGGGGAATGGGGTAATTGAGGGTGTATTGGGGAATGGGGTAATTCAGGGTAATTTGGTGAATGGGGATAATTGAGTGTGATTTTAAAAATGGGCTAATTGAGTGTGATTTGGTGAATGGGGGTAATTGAGTGTGATTTGGGGAATGGGATAATTGAGGGTGATTTGGGGAATGGGGGAATTGAGTGTGATTTGGGGAATGGGGATAATTGAGTGTGATTTGGGGAATGGGGTAATTGAGTGTGATTTGGGGAATGGGGTAATTGAGGGTGATTTGGGGAATGGGGGTAATTGAGGGTGATTTGGGGAATGGGGTAATTGTGTGTGATTTGGGGAATGGGGTAATTGAGGGTGATTTGAGGAATGGGGTAATTGAGGGTGATTTGGGGAATGGGGTAATTGAGTGTGATTCGGGGAATGGGGTAATTGAGGATGATTTGTGGAAAGGGAGTAATTGAGAGTGAGTTGGGGAATGGTGGTAATTGAGGGTGTCTTGGGGAATGAGGGTAATTGATTGTGTTTTGCGGAATGGGGGTAATTGTGGGAGATTTAGGGAATGGGGGTAATTGAGGGTGATTTGGGGAAATGGGGTATTTGAGTGTGATTTGAGGAATGGGGTAATTGAGGGTGAATTGGGGAATGGGGTAATTGAGGGTGTCTTGGGGAATGGGGGTAATTGAGGATGATTTGGGGAATGGGGTAATTGAGGGTGATTTGGGGAATGGGATATTGAGGGTGATTTGGGGAATGGGGTAATTGAGGGTGATTTGGGGAATGGGGTAATTGAGGATGCTTTGTTGAAAGGGGGTAATTGAGTGTGATTTGGTGAATGGGATAATTGAGGGTGATTTGGGGAATGTGGTAATTGAGAGTGATATGGGGAATGGGGTAATTGAGGGTGATTTGGAGAATGGGGTTAATTGATGGTGATTTGGTGAATGGGAGTAATTGTGGGTCATTTGTGGATTGAGGTAATTGAGTGTGATTTGGGGAATGGGGTAATTGAGTGGTGATTTGGGGAATGGGGTAATTGAGAGTGATATGGGGAATGGGGTAATTGAGGGTGATTTGGGGAATGAGGGTAATTGATTGTGTTTTGCGGAATGGGGTTAATTATGGTAGATTTGGGGAATGGGGGTAATTGAGGGTGATTTGGGGAATGGGGTAATTGAGGGCGAATTGGGGAATGGGGTAATTGAGGCTGATTTGTGGAAAGGGGGTAATTGTGGGTCATTTGGGGAATGGGGTAATTGTGGGTTATTTGGGGAATGGGGATAATTGAGTGTGATTTGGGGAATGGGGTAATTGAGGGTGTCTTGGGGAATGGGGGTAATTGAGAGTGATTTGGGGAATGGGGTACATGAGTGTGATTTGTGGAATGGGGTGATTGAGGATGATTTGGGGAATGGGGTAATTGAGGGTGATTTGGGGAATGGGGGTAATTGAGTGTGATTTGGGGAATGGGGGAAATGAGTGTGATTTGGGGAATGGGGATAATTGTGTGTGTTTTGGGGAATCGGGGTAATTGACGGTGATTTGGGGACAGGGTAATTGAGTGTGATTTGGGGAATGGGGGTAATTGAGGGAGATTTGGGGAATGGGGTAATTGAGGGTGTTTTGTGGAATGGGGTAATTGAGGATGATTTGTTGAAAGGGGTAATTGAGTGTGATTTGGGGAATGGGGCAATTGAGTGTGATTTGGGGAATGGGTTAATTGTGTGTGATTTGGGGCATGGGGATAATTGAGGGTGTTTTGGGGACTGAGGGTAATCGAGGGTGATTTGGGGAATGGGGTAATTGAGGGTGATTTGGGGAATGGGGTAATTGAGGATGATTTGTTGAAAGGGGGTAATTGAGTATGATTTGGCGAATGGGATAATTGAGTGTGATTTTGGGAATGGGGTAATTGAGGATCATTGGGGGAATGGGGTAATTGAGAGTTATTTGGGGAATATGGTAATTGAGGATAATTTGTGGAATGGGGGTAATTGTGGGTCATTTGGGGAAAGAGGATAATTGAGTGTGGTTTGGGGAATGGGGTAATTGAGGGTGTATTGGGGAATGGGGTAATTCAGGGTAATTTGGTGAATGGGGATAATTGAGTGTGATTTTAAAAATGGGCTAATTGAGTGTGATTTGGTGAATGGGGGTAATTGAGTGTGATTTGGGGAATGGGATAATTGAGGGTGATTTGGGGAATGGGGGAATTGAGTGTGATTTGGGGAATGGGGATAATTGAGTGTGATTTGGGGAATGGGGTAATTGAGTGTGATTTGGGGAATGGGGTAATTGAGGGTGATTTGGGGAATGGGGGTAATTGAGGGTGATTTGGGGAATGGGGTAATTGTGTGTGATTTGGGGAATGGGGTAATTGAGGGTGATTTGAGGAATGGGGTAATTGAGGGTGATTTGGGGAATGGGGTAATTGAGTGTGATTCGGGGAATGGGGTAATTGAGGATGATTTGTGGAAAGGGAGTAATTGAGAGTGAGTTGGGGAATGGTGGTAATTGAGGGTGTCTTGGGGAATGAGGGTAATTGATTGTGTTTTGCTGAATGGGGGTAATTGTGGGAGATTTAGGGAATGGGGGTAATTGAGGGTGATTTGGGGAAATGGGGTATTTGAGTGTGATTTGAGGAATGGGGTAATTGAGGGTGAATTGGGGAATGGGGTAATTGAGGGTGTCTTGGGGAATGGGGGTAATTGAGGATGATTTGGGGAATGGGGTAATTGAGGGTGATTTGGGGAATGGGATATTGAGGGTGATTTGGGGAATGGGGTAATTGAGGGTGATTTGGGGAATGGGGTAATTGAGGATGCTTTGTTGAAAGGGGGTAATTGAGTGTGATTTGGTGAATGGGATAATTGAGGGTGATTTGGGGAATGTGGTAATTGAGAGTGATATGGGGAATGGGGTAATTGAGGGTGATTTGGAGAATGGGGTTAATTGATGGTGATTTGGTGAATGGGAGTAATTGTGGGTCATTTGTGGATTGAGGTAATTGAGTGTGATTTGGGGAATGGGGTAATTGAGTGGTGATTTGGGGAATGGGGTAATTGAGAGTGATATGGGGAATGGGGTAATTGAGGGTGATTTGGGGAATGAGGGTAATTGATTGTGTTTTGCGGAATGGGGTTAATTATGGTAGATTTGGGGAATGGGGGTAATTGAGGGTGATTTGGGGAATGGGGTAATTGAGGGCGAATTGGGGAATGGGGTAATTGAGGCTGATTTGTGGAAAGGGGGTAATTGTGGGTCATTTGGGGAATGGGGTAATTGTGGGTTATTTGGGGAATGGGGATAATTGAGTGTGATTTGGGGAATGGGGTAATTGAGGGTGTCTTGGGGAATGGGGGTAATTGAGAGTGATTTGGGGAATGGGGTACATGAGTGTGATTTGTGGAATGGGGTGATTGAGGATGATTTGGGGAATGGGGTAATTGAGGGTGATTTGGGGAATGGGGGTAATTGAGTGTGATTTGGGGAATGGGGGAAATGAGTGTGATTTGGGGAATGGGGATAATTGTGTGTGTTTTGGGGAATCGGGGTAATTGACGGTGATTTGGGGACAGGGTAATTGAGTGTGATTTGGGGAATGGGGGTAATTGAGGGAGATTTGGGGAATGGGGTAATTGAGGGTGACTTGGAGAATGGGGATAATTAAGGGTGACTTGGGGAATGGGGGTAATTGAGTGTGATTTGAGGAATGGGGTAATTGAGGGTGATTTGGGGAATGGGGTAATTGAGTGTGATTTGGGGAATGGGGTAATCGAGGGTGATTTGGGGAATGGGGTAATTGAGTGTGATTTGGGGAATGGGGTAATTGAGGGTGTTTTGTGGAATGGGGTAATTGAGGATGATTTGTTGAAAGGGGTAATTGAGTGTGATTTGGGGAATGGGGCAATTGAGTGTGATTTGGGGAATGGGTTAATTGTGTGTGATTTGGGGCATGGGGATAATTGAGGGTATTTTGGGGACTGAGGGTAATCGAGGGTGATTTGGGGAATGGGGTAATTGAGGGTGATTTGGGGAATGGGGTAATTGAGGATGATTTGTTGAAAGGGGGTAATTGAGTGTGATTTGGCGAATGGGATAATTGAGGGTGATTTGGGGAATGGGGTAATTGAGGATCATTGGGGGAATGGGGTAATTGAGAGTTATTTGGGGAATATGGTAATTGAGGATAATTTGTGGAATGGGGGTAATTGTGGGTCATTTGGGGAAAGAGGATAATTGAGTGTGATTTGGGGAATGGGGTAATTGAGTGTGTATTGGGGAATGGGGTAATTCAGGGTAATTTGCTGAATGGGGATAATTCAGTGTGATTTTAAAAATGGGCTAATTGAGGGTGATTTGGTGAATGGGGGTAATTGAGTGTGATTTGGGGAATGGGATAATTGAGGGTGATTTGGGGAATGGGGTAATCAAGGGTGATTTGGTTATTGGGGTAATTGAGTGTGTATTGGGGAATGGGATAATTGAGTGTGATTTGAGGAATGGGGAAATTGAGGGTGATTTGGGGAATGGGGTAATCAAGGGTGATTTGGGGAATCGGGTAATTGAGTGTTATTTGGGGAATGGGGTAATTGAGGGTGATTTGGGGAATGGGGATAATTGAGTGTGATTTGGGGAATGGGGTAATTGGGGATAATTTGGGGAATGGCGTAATTGAGGGTGATTTGGGGAATCGGGTAATTGAGTGTTATTTGGGGAATGGGGTAATTGAGGGTGATTTGGGGAATGGGGATAATTGAGTGTGATTTGGGGAATGGGGTAATTACGGATAATTTGGGGAATGGCGTAATTGAGGGTGATTTGGGGAATGGGGTAATTGAGGGTGATTTGGGGAATAGGGTAATTGAGTGTAATTTGGGGAATGGGGTAATTGCGGGTGATTTGGGGAATGGGGGAATTGAGTGTGATTTGGGGAATGGGGATAATTGAGTGTGATTTGGGGAATTGGGGAACTGAGGATGATTTGGGAAATGGGGGTAATTGAGGGTGATTGGGGAATGGGGTAATTGAGTGTGATTTGGGGAATGGGGTAATTGAGGGTGATTTGGGGAATGGGGATAATTGAGTGTGATTTGGGGAATTGGGTAACTGACGATGATTTGGGAAATGGGGGTAATTGAGGGTGATTGGGGAATGGGGTAATTACGGATAATTTGGGGAATGGGGTAATTGAGGGTGATTTGGGGAATGGGATAATTGAGTGTGATTTGAGGAATGGGGTAATTGAGGGTGATTTGGGGAATGGGGTAATTGAGTGTGATTTGGGGAATGGGGTAATCGAGGGTGATTTGGGGAATGGGGTAATTGGGGATAATTTGGGGAATGGCGTAATTGAGGGTGATTTGGGGAATCGGGTAATTGAGTGTTATTTGGGGAATGGGGTAATTGAGGGTGATTTGGGGAATGGGGATAATTGAGTGTGATTTGGGGAATGGGGTAATTACGGATAATTTGGGGAATGGCGTAATTGAGGGTGATTTGGGGAATGGGGTAATTGAGGGTGATTTGGGGAATAGGGTAATTGAGTGTAATTTGGGGAATGGGGTAATTGCGGGTGATTTGGGGAATGGGGGAATTGAGTGTGATTTGGGGAATGGGGATAATTGAGTGTGATTTGGGGAATTGGGGAACTGAGGATGATTTGGGAAATGGGGGTAATTGAGGGTGATTGGGGAATGGGGTAATTGAGTGTGATTTGGGGAATGGGGTAATTGAGGGTGATTTGGGGAATGGGGATAATTGAGTGTGATTTGAGGAATGGGGTAATTGAGGGTGATTTCAGGAATGGGGGTGATTGAGTGTGATTTGGGGAATGGGGTAATCAAGGGTGATTTGGTGATTGGGGTAATTGAGTGTGTATTGGGGAATGGGATAATTGAGTGTGATTTGAGATATGGGGTAATTGAGGGTGATTTGGGGAATGGGGTAATCAAGGGTGATCTGGCGAATCGGGTAATTGAGTGTGATTTGGGGAATGGGTTAACTGAGGTTGATTTGGGGAATGGGGATAATTGAGTGTGATTTGGGGAATGGGGTAATTGAGGGTGATTTGGGGAATGGGGTAATTCAGGGTGATTTGGTGAATGGGGATATTTCAGTGTGATTTTAAAAATGGGGTAATTGAAGGTGATTTGGTGAATGGCGTAATTGAGTGTGATTTGGGGAATGGGGATAATTGAGGGTGATTTGGGGAATGGGATAATTGAGGGTGATTTGGGGAATGGGGTAATCAAGGGTGATTTGGTTATTGGGGTAATTGAGTGTGTATTGGGGAATGGGATAATTGAGTGTGATTTGAGGAATGGGGGAAATTGAGGGTGATTTGGGGAATGGGGTAATCAAGGGTGGTTTGGGGAATGGGGTAATTGAGTGTGATTTGGGGAATGGGGTAATTGAGTGAGATTTGGGGAATGGGTTAATTGTGTGTGATTTGGGGCATGGGGATAATTGAGGATGCTTTGGGGACTGAGGGTAATCGAGGGTGATTTTGGGAATGGGGTAATTGAGGGTGATTTGGGGAATGGGGTAATTGAGGATGATTTGTTGAAAGGGGGTAATTGAGTGTGATTTGGCGAATGGGATAATTGAGGGTGATTTGGGGAATGGGGTAATTGAGGATCATTGGGGGAATGGGGTAATTGAGAGTTATTTGGGAATATGGTAATTGAGGATAATTTGTGGAATGGGGGTAATTGTGGCTCATTTGGGGAAAGAGGATAATTGAGTGTGATTTGCGGAATGGGGTAATTGAGTGTGTATTGGGGAATGGGGTAATTCAGGGTGATTTGGTGATTGGGGTAATTAAGTGTGTTTTGGTGAATGGGGATAATTCAGTGTGATTTTAAAAATGGGATAATTGAGGGTGATTTGGTGAATGGGGATAATTGAGTGTGATTTGGGGAATGGGGTAATTGGGGATAATTTGGGGAATGGCGTAATTGAGGGTGATTTGGGGAATCGGGTAATTGAGTGTTATTTGGGGAATGGGGTAATTGAGGGTGATTTGGGGAATGGGGATAATTGAGTGTGATTTGGGGAATGGGGTAATTACGGATAATTTGGGGAATGGCGTAATTGAGGGTGATTTGGGGAATGGGGTAATTGAGGGTGATTTGGGGAATAGGGTAATTGAGTGTAATTTGGGGAATGGGGTAATTGCGGGTGATTTGGGGAATGGGGGAATTGAGTGTGATTTGGGGAATGGGGATAATTGACTGTGATTTGGGGAATTGGGGAACTGAGGATGATTTGGGAAATGGGGGTAATTGAGGGTGATTGGGGAATGGGGTAATTGAGTGTGATTTGGGGAATGGGGTAATTGAGGGTCATTTGGGGAATGGGGATAATTGAGTGTGATTTGAGGAATGGGGTAATTGAGGGTGATTTCAGGAATGGGGGTGATTGAGTGTGATGTGGGGAATGGGGTAATCAAGGGTGATTTGGTGATTGGGGTAATTGAGTGTGTATTGGGGAATGGGATAATTGAGTGTGATTTGAGATATGGGGTAATTGAGGGTGATTTGGGGAATGGGGTAATCAAGGGTGATCTGGCGAATCGGGTAATTGAGTGTGATTTGGGGAATGGGTTAACTGAGGTTGATTTGGGGAATGGGGATAATTGAGTGTGATTTGGGGAATGGGGTAATTGAGGGTGATTTGGGGAATGGGGTAATTCAGGGTGATTTGGTGAATGGGGATATTTCAGTGTGATTTTAAAAATGGGGTAATTGAAGGTGATTTGGTGAATGGCGTAATTGAGTGTGATTTGGGGAATGGGGATAATTGAGGGTGATTTGGGGAATGGGATAATTGAGGGTGATTTGGGGAATGGGGTAATCAAGGGTGATTTGGTTATTGGGGTAATTGAGTGTGTATTGGGGAATGGGATAATTGAGTGTGATTTGAGGAATGGGGGAAATTGAGGGTGATTTGGGGAATGGGGTAATCAAGGGTGGTTTGGGGAATGGGGTAATTGAGTGTGATTTGGGGAATGGGGTAATTGAGTGAGATTTGGGGAATGGGTTAATTGTGTGTGATTTGGGGCATGGGGATAATTGAGGATGCTTTGGGGACTGAGGGTAATCGAGGGTGATTTTGGGAATGAGGTAATTGAGGGTGATTTGGGGAATGGGGTAATTGAGGATGATTTGTTGAAAGGGGGTAATTGAGTGTGATTTGGCGAATGGGATAATTGAGGGTGATTTGGGGAATGGGGTAATTGAGGATCATTGGGGGAATGGGGTAATTGAGAGTTATTTGGGAATATGGTAATTGAGGATAATTTGTGGAATGGGGGTAATTGTGGCTCATTTGGGGAAAGAGGATAATTGAGTGTGATTTGCGGAATGGGGTAATTGAGTGTGTATTGGGGAATGGGGTAATTCAGGGTGATTTGGTGATTGGGGTAATTAAGTGTGTTTTGGTGAATGGGGATAATTCAGTGTGATTTTAAAAATGGGATAATTGAGGGTGATTTGGTGAATGGGGATAATCGAGTGTGATTTGGGGAATGGGATAATTGAGGGTGATTTGGGGAATGGGGTAATCAAGGGTGATTTGGTTATTGGGGTAATTGAGTGTGTATTGGGGAATGGGATAATTGAGTGTGATTTGAGGAATGGGGAAATTGAGGGTGATTTGGGGAATGGGGTAATCAAGGGTGATTTGGGGAATCGGGTAATTGAGTGTTATTTGGGGAATGGGGTAATTGAGGGTGATTTGGGGAATGGGGATAATTGAGTGTGATTTGGGGAATGGGGTAATTGGGGGTGATTTGGGGAATGGCGTAATTGAATGTGATATGGGGAATAGGGTAATTGAGGGTGTTTTGGGGAATGGGGCAATTGAGGGTGATTTCAGGAATGGGGGTGATTGAGTGTGATTTGGTGAATGGGGATAATTGAGTGTGATTTGGGGAATGGGATAATTCAGGGTGATTTGGGGTATGGGGTAATTGAGTGTGATTTGAGGAATGGGGTAATTGAGGGTGATTTGGGGAATGGGGTATTCAAGGGTGATTTGGCGAATCGGGTAATTGAGTGTGATTTGGGGAATGGGGTAATTGAGGGTGATTTGGGGAATGGGGATAACTGAGTGTGATTTGGGGAATGGGGTAATTGAGGGTGATTCGTGGAATGGGGTAATTCAGGGTGATTTGGTGAATGGGGATATTTGAGTGTGATTTTAAAAATGGGGTAATTGAGGGTGATTTGGTGAATGGCGTAATTGAGTGTGATTTGGGGAATGGGGATAATTGAGGGTGACTTGGGGAATGGGATAATTGAGGGTGATTTGGGGAATGGGGTAATCAAGGGTGATTTGGTTATTGGGGTAATTGAGTGTGTATTGGGGAATGGGATAATTGAGTGTGATTTGAGGAATGGGGGAAATTGAGGGTGATTTGGGGAATGGGGTAATCAAGGGTGGTTTGGGGAATGGGGTAATTTAGTGTGATTTCGGGAATGGGGTAATTGAGTGTGATTTGGGGAATGGGGCAATTGAGTGTGATTTGGGGAATGCGTAATTGAGTGAGATTTGGGGAATGGGTTAATTGTGTGTGATTTGGGGCATGGGGATAATTGAGGATGCTTTGGGGACTGAGGGTAATCGAGGGTGATTTGGGGAAGGGGTAATTGAGGGTGATTTGGGGAATGGGGTAATTGAGGATGATTTGTTGAAAGGTGGTATTTGAGGGTGATTTGGGGAATGGGATAATTGAGGGTGATTTGGGGAATGGGGTAATTGAGGATCATTAATGGGGAATGGGGTAATTGAGAGTTATTTGGGGAATATGGTAATTGAGGATAATTTGTGGAATGGGGGTAATTGTGGGTCATTTGGGGAAAGAGGATAATTGAGTGTGATTTGTGGAATGGGGTAATTGAGTGTGTATTGGGGAATGGGGTAATTCAGGGTGATTTGGTGATTGGGGTAATTGAGTGTGTATTGGTGAATGGGGATAATTGAGTGTGATTTTAAAAATGGGGTAATTGAGGGTGATTTGGTGAATGGGGATAATTGAGTGTGATTTGGGGAATGGGATAATTGAGGGTGATTTGGGGAATGGGGTAATCAAGGGTGATTTGGGGAATGGGGATAATTGAGTATGTATTGGGGAATGGGATAATTGAGTGTGATTTGAGGAATGGGGAAATTGAGGGTGATTTGGGGAATCGGGTAATCAAGGGTGATTTGGGGAATCGGGTAATTGAGTGTTATTTGGGGAATGGGGTAATTGAGGGTGATTTGGGGAATGGGGATAATTGAGTGTGATTTGGGGAATGGGGTAATTGAGGGTGTTTTGGGGAATGGGGCAATTGAGGGTGATTTCAGGAATGGGGGTCATTGAGTGTGATTTGGTGAATGGGGATAATTGAGTGTGATGTGGGGAATGGGATAATTCAGGGTGATTTGGGGAATGGGGTAATTGAGTGTGATTTGAGGAATGGGTAATTGAGGGTGATTTGGGGAATGGGGTTATCAAGGGTGATTTGGCGAATCGGGTAATTGAGTGTGATTTGGGGAATGGGGTAATTGAGGGTGATTTGGGGAATGGGGATAATTGAGTGTGATTTGGGGAATGGGGTAATTGAGGGTGATTCGGGGAATGGGGTAATTCAGGGTGATTTGGTGAATGGGGATATTTGAGTGTGATTTTAAAAATGGGGTAATTGAGTGTGATTTGGTGAATGGCGTAATTGAGTGTGATTTGGGGAATGGGGATAATTGAGGGTGATTTGGGGAATGGGATAATTGGGGGTGATTTGGGGAATGGGGTAATCAAGGGTGATTTGGTTATTGGGGTAATTGAGTGTGTATTGGGGAATGGGATAATTGAGTGTGATTTGAGGAATGGGGGAAATTGAGGGTGATTTGGGGAATAGGGTAATCAAGGGTGGTTTGGGGAATGGGGTAATTGAGTGTGATTTGGGGAATGGGGTAATTGAGTGTGATTTGGGGAATGGGGCGATTGAGTGTGATTTGGGGAATGCGTAATTGAGTGAGATTTGGGGAATGGGTTAATTGTGTGTGATTTGGGGCATGGGGATAATTGAGGATGCTTTGGGGACTGAGGGTAATCGAGGGTGATTTGGGGAATGGGGTAATTGAGGGTGATTTGGGGAATGGGGTAATTGAGGATGATTTGTTGAAAGGGGGTAATTGAGTGTGATTTGGCGAATGAGATAATTGAGTGTGATTTGGGGAATGGGGTAATTGAGGATCATTAATGGGGAATGGGGTAATTGAGAGTTATTTGGGGAATATGGTAATTGAGGATAATTTGGGGAATGGGGGTAATTGTGGGTCATTTGGGGAAAGAGGATAATTGAGTGTGATTTGTGGAATGGGGTAATTGAGTGTGTATTGGGGAATGGGGTAATTCAGGGTGATTTGGTGATTGGGGTAATTGAGTGTGTATTGGTGAATGGGGATAATTGAGTGTGATTTTAAAAATGGGGTAATTGAGGGTGATTTGGTGAATGGGGATAATTGAGTGTGATTTGGGGAATGGGATAATTGAGGGTGATTTGGGGAATGGGGTAGTCAAGGGTGATTTGGTTATTGGGGTAATTGAGTGTGTATTGAGGAATGGGATAATTGAGTGTGATTTGAGGAATGGGGAAATTGAGGGTGATTTGGGGAATGGGGTAATCAAGGGTGATTTGGTTATTGGGGTAATTGAGTGTGTATTGGGGAATGGGATAATTGAGTGTGATTTGAGGAATGGGGAAATTGAGGGTGATTTGGGGAATGGGGATAATTGAGTGTGATTTGGGGAATGGGGTAATTACGGATAATTTGGGGAATGGGGTAATTGAGGGTGATTTGGGGAATGGGGATAATTGAGTGTGATTTGGGGAATGGGGTAATTACGGATAATTTGGGGAATGGCATAATTGAGTGTGATTTGGGGAATGGGGTAATTGACGGAGATTTGGGGAATGGGGTAATTCAGGGTGATTTGGTGAATGGGGATATTTGAGTGTGATTTTAAAAATGGGGTAATTGAGGGTGATTTGGTGAATGGCGTAATTGAGTGTGATTTGGGGAATGGGATAATTGAGGGTGATTTGTGGAATGGGGTAATCAAGGGTGATTTGGTTATTGGGGTAATTGAGTGTGTATTGGGGAATGGGATAATTGAGTGTGATTTGAGGAATGGGGAAATTGAGGGTGATTTGGGGAATGGGGTAATCAAGGGTGATTTGGGGAATCGGGTAATTGAGTGTTATTTGGGGAATGGGGTAATTGAGGGTGATTTGGGGAATGGGGTAATTGAGGATGATTTGTTGAAAGGGGGTAATTGAGTGTGATTTGGCGAATGAGATAATTGAGTGTGATTTGGGGAATGGGGTAATTGAGGATCATTAATGGAGAATGGGTAATTGAGAGTTATTTGGGGAATGTGGTAATTGAGGATAATTTGGGGAATGGGGGTAATTGTGGGTCATTTGGGGAAAGAGGATAATTGAGTGTGATTTGTGGAATGGGGTAATTGAGTGTGTATTGGGGAATGGGGTAATTCAGGGTGATTTGGTGATTGGGGTAACTGAGTGTGTATTGGTGAATGGGGATAATTGAGTGTGATTTTAAAAATGGGGTAATTGAGGGTGATTTGGTGAATGGGGATAATTGAGTGTGATTTGGGGAATGGGATAATTGAGGGTGATTTGGGGAATGGGGTAGTCAAGGGTGATTTGGTTATTGGGGTAATTGAGTGTGTATTGGGGAATGGGATAATTGAGTGTGATTTGAGGAATGGGGAAATTGAGGGTGATTTGGGGAATGGGGTAATCAAGGGTGATTTGGGGAATCGGGTAATTGAGTGTTATTTGGGGAATGGGGTAATTGAGGGTGATTTGGGGAATGGGGATAATTGAGTGTGATTTGGGGAATGGGGTAATTGGGGTGATTTGGGGAATGGGGTAATTGAATGTGATATGGGGAATAGGGTAATTGAGGGTGTTTTGGGGAATGGGGCAATTGAGGGTGATTTCAGGAATGGGGTGATTGATTGTGATTTGGGGAATGGGGTAATCAAGGGTGATTAGGTGATTGGGGTAATTGAGTGTGTATTGGGGAATGGGATAATTGAGTGTGATTTGAGGAATGGGGTAATTGAGGGTGATTTGGGGAATGGGGTAATCAAGGGTGATTTGGCGAATTGGGTAATTGAGTGTGATTTGGGGAATGGGTTAATTGAGGGTGATTTGGGGAATGGGGATAATTGAGTGTGATTTGGGGAATGGGGTAATTGAGGGTGACTTGGGGAATGGGGTAATTCAGGGTGATTTGGTGAATGGGGATATTTGAGTGTGATTTTAAAAATGGGGTAATTGAGGGTGATTTGGTGAATGGCGTAATTGAGTGTGATTTGGGGAATGGGGATAATTGAGGATGATTTGGGGAATGGGATAATTGAGGGTGATTTGGGGAATGGGGTAATCAAGGGCGATTTGGTTATTGGGGTAATTGAGTGTGTATTGGGGAATGGGATAATTGAGTGTGATTTGTGGAATGGGGTAATTGAGTGTGTATTGGGGAATGGGGTAATCAAGGGTGATTTGGTTATTGGGGTAATTGAGTGTGTATTGGGGAATGGGATAATTGAGTGTGATTTGAGGAATGGGGGAAATTGAGGGTGATTTGGGGAATTGGCTAATCAAGGGTGGTTTGGGGAATGGGGTAATTGAGTGTGATTTGGGGAATGGGGTAATTGAGTGTGATTTGGGGAATGGGGCAATTGAGTGTGATTTGGGGAATGCGTAATTGAGTGAGATTTGGGGAATGGGTTAATTGTGTGTGATTTGGGGCATGGGGATAATTGAGGATCCTTTGGGGACTGAGGGTAATCGAGGGTGATTTGGGGAATGAGGTAATTGAGGCTGATTTGGGGAATGGGGTAATTGAGGATGATTTGTTGAAAGGAGGTAATTGAATGTGATTTGGCGAATGGGATAATTGAGGCTGATTTGGGGAATGGGGTAATTGAGGATCATTGGGGGAATGGGGTAATTGAGAGTTATTTGGGGAATATGGTAATTGAGGATAATTTGGGGAATGGGGGTAATTGTGGTTCATTTGGGGAAAGTGGATAATTGAGTCTGATTTGTGGAATGGGGTAATTGAGTGTGTATTGGGGAATGGGGTAATTCAGGGTGATTTGGTGATTGGGGTAATTGAGTGTGTATTGGGGAATGGGATAATTGAATGTGATTTGAGGAATGGGGGAAATTGAGGGTGATTTGGGGAATGGGGTAATCAAGGGTGATTTGGGGAATCGGGTAATTGAGTGTTATTTAGGGAATGGGGTAATTGAGGGTGATTTGGGCAATGGGAATAATTGAGTGTGGTTTGGGTAATGGGGTAATTGAGGGTGATTTGGGGAATGGGGTAATTGAATGTGATTTGGGGAATAGGGTAATTGAGGGTGTTTTGGGGAATGGGGCAATTGAGGGTGATTTCAGGAATGGGGTGATTGAGTGTGATTTGGGGAATGGTGGTAATTGTGTGTGATTTGGGGAATGGGGTAATCAAGGGTAATTTGGTGATTGGGGTAATTGAGTGTGTATTGGGGAATGGGATAATTGAGTGTGATTTGAGGAATGGGGTAATCAAGGGTGATTTGGGGAATGGGGTAATCAAGGGTGATTTGGGGAATCGGGTAATTGAGTGTGATTTGGGGAATGGGTTAATTGAGGGTGATTTGGTGAATGGGGATAATTGAGTGTGATTTGGGGAATGGGATAATTGAGGGTGATTTGGGAAATGGGGTAATCAAGGGTGATTTGGTTATTGGGGTAATTGAGTGTTTATTGGGGAATGGGATAATTGAGTGTGATTTGAGGAATGGGGAAATTGAGGGTGATTTGGGGAATGGGGTAATCAAGGGTGATTTGGGGAATCGGGTAATTGAGTGTTATTTGGGAATGGGGTAATTGAGGGTGATTTGGGGAATGGGGATAATTGAGTGTGATTTGGGGAATGGGGTAATTGGGGGTGATTTGGGGAATGGGTAATTGAATGTGATATGGGGAATAGGGTAATTGAGGGTGTTTTGGGGAATGGGGCAATTGAGGGTGATTTCTGGAATGGGGGTGATTGAGTGTGATTTGGGGAATGGGGTAATCAAGGGTGATTTGGTGATTGGGGTAATTGAGTGTGTATTGGGGAATGGGATAATGGAGTTTGATTTGAGGAATGGGGTAAATGAGGGTGATTTGGCGAATCGGGTAATTGAGTGTGATTTGGGGAATGGGGTAATTGAGGGTGATTTGGGGAATGGGGTAATTCAGGGTGATTTGGTGAATGGGGATATTTGAGTGTGATTTTAAAAATGGGGTAATTGAGGGTGATTTGGTGAATGGCGTAATTGAGTGTGATTTGGGGAATGGGGATAATTGAGGGTGATTTGGGGAATGGGATAATTGAGGGTGATTTGGTTATTGGGGTAATTGAGTGTGTATTGGGGAATGGGGTAATTGAGGGTGATTTGGGGAATGGGGATAATTGAGTGTGATTTGGGGAATGGGGTAATTGAGGGTGATTCGGGGAATGGGGTAATTCAGGGTGATTTGGTGAATGGGGATATTTGAGTGTGATTTTAAAAATGGGGTAATTGAGGGTGATTTGGTGAATGGCGTAATTGAGTGTGATTTGGGGAATGGGGATAATTGAGGGTGATTTGGGGAATGGGATAATTGAGGGTGATTTGGGGAATGGGGTAATCAAGGGTGATTTGGTTATTGTGGTAATTGAGTGTGTATTGGGGAATGGGATAATTGAGTGTGATTTGAGGAATGGGGGAAATTGAGGGTGATTTGGGGAATGGGGTAATCAAGGGTGGTTTGGGGAATGGGGTAATTGAGTGTGATTTGGGGAATGGGGTAATTGAGTGTGATTTGGGGAATGCGTAATTGAGTGAGATTTGGGGAATGGGTTAATTGTGTGTGATTTGGGACATGGAGATAATTGAGGATGCTTTGGGGACTGAGGGTAATCGAGGGTGATTTGGGGAATGGGGTAATTGAGGCTGATTTGGGGAATGGGGTAATTGAGGATGATTTGTTGAAAGGGGGTAATTGAGTTTGATTTGGCGAATGGGATAATTGATGGTGATTTGGGGAATGGGGTAATTGAGGATCATTGGGGGAATGGGGTAATTGAGAGTTATTTGGGGAATATGGTAATTGAGGATAATTTGGGGAATGGGGGTAATTGTGGGTCATTTGGGGAAAGAGGATAATTGAGTGTGATTTGGGGAATGGGGTAATTAAGTGTGCATTGGGGAATGGGGTAATTCAGGGTGATTTGGTGATTGGGGTAATTGAGTGTGTATTGGTGAATGGGGATAATTGAGTGTGATTTTAAAAATGGGGTAATTGAGGGTGATTTGGTGAATGGCGTAATTGAGTGTGATTTGGGGAATGGGGATAATTGAGGGTGATTTGGCGAATGGGTTAATTGAGGGTGATTTGGGGAATGGGGTAATCAAGGGTGATTTGGTTATTGGGGTAATTGAGTGTGTATTGGGGAATGGGATAATTGAGTGTGATTTGAGGAATGGGGGAAATTGAGGGTGATTTGGGGAATGGGGTAATCAAGGGTGGTTTGGGGAATGGGGTAATTGAGTGTGATTTGGGGAATGGGGTAATTGAGTGTGATTTGGGGAATGGGGCAATTGAGTGTGATTTGGGGAATGCGTAATTGAGTGAGATTTGGGGAATGGGTTAATTGTGTGTGATTTGGGGCATGGGGATAATTGAGGATGCTTTGGGGACTGAGGGTAATCGAGGGTGATTTGGGGAATGAGATAATTGAGGCTGATTTGGGGAATGGGGTATTTGAGGATGATTTGTTGAAAGGAGGTAATTGAATGTGATTTGGCGAATGGGATAATTGAGGGTGATTTGGGGAATGGGGTAATTGAGGATCATTGGGGGAATGGCATAATTGAGAGTTATTTGGGGAATATGGTAATTGAGGATAATTTGGGGAATGGGGGTAATTGTGGCTCATTTGGTGAAAGAGGATAATTGTGTGTGATTTGTGGAATGGGGTAATTGAGTGTGTATTGGGGAATGGGGTAATTCAGGGTAATTTGGTGAATGGGGTAATTGAGTGTGTATTGGGAAATGGGATAATTGAGTGTGATTTGAGGAATGGGGGAAATTGAGGGTGATTTGGTGAATGGTGTAATCAAGGGTGATTTGGGGAATCGGGTAATTGTGTGTTATTGGGGAATGGGGTAATTGAGGGTGATTTGGGGAATAGGGATAATTGAATGTGGTTTGGGTAATGGGGTAATTGAGGGTGATTTGGGGAATGGGGTAATTGAATGTGATTTGGGGAATAGGGTAATTGAGGGTGTTTTGGGGAATGGGGCAATTGAGGTTGATTTCTGGAATGGGGTGATTGAGTGTGATTTGGGGAATGGGGTAATTGGGGGTGATTTGGGGAATGGGGTAATTGAATGTGATATGGGGAATAGGGTAATTGAGGGTGTTTTGGGGAATTGGGGCAATTGAGGGTGATTTCTGGAATGGGGGTGATTGAGTGTGATTTGGGGAATGGGGTAATCAAGGGTGATTTGGTGATTGGGGTAATTGAGTGTGTATTGGGGAATGGGATAATTGAGTGTGATTTGAGGAATGGGGTAATTGATGGTGATTTGGGGAATGGGGTAATCAAGGATGATTTGGCGAATCGGGTAATTGAGTGTGATTTGGGGAATGGGTTAATTGAGGGTGATTTGGGGAATGGGGATAATTGAGTGTGATTTGGGGAATGGGGTAATTGAGGGTGATTTGGGGAATGGGGTAATTCAGGGTAATTTGGTGAATGTGGATATTTGAGTGTGATTTTAAAAATGGGGTAATTGAGGGTGATTTGGTGAATGGCGTAATTGAGTGTGATTTGGGGAATGGGGATAATTGAGGGTGATTTGGGGAATGGGATAATTGAGGGTGATTTGGGGAATGGGGTAATCAAGGGTGATTTGGTTTTTGGGGTAATTGAGTGTGTATTGGGGAATGGGATAATTGAGTGTGATTTGAGGAATGGGGGAAATTGAGGGTGATTTGGGGAATGGGGTAATCAAGGGTGGTTTGGGGAATGGAGTAATTGAGTGTGATTTGGGGAATGGGGCAATTGAGTGTGATTTGGGGAATGCGTAATTGAGTGAGATTTGGGGAATGGGTTAATTGTGTGTGATTTGGGGCATGGGGATAATCGAGGATGCTTTGGGGACTGAGGGTAATCGAGGGTGATTTGGGGAATGGGGTAATTGAGGCTGATTTGGGGAATGGGGTAATTGAGGATGATTTGTTGAAAGTGGGTAATTGAATGTGATTTGGCGAATGGGATAATTGAGGGTGATTTGGGGAATGGGGTAATTGAGGATCATTGGGGGAATGGGGTAATTGAGAGTTATTTGGGGAATATGGTAATTGAGGATAATTTGGGGAATGGGGGTAATTGTGGGTCATTTGGGGAAAGAGGATAATTGAGTGTGATTTGTGGAATGGGGTAATTGAGTGTGTATTGGGGAATGGGGTAATTCAGGGTGATTTGGTGATTGGGGTAATTGAGTGTGTATTGGGGAATGGGATAATTGAGTGTGATTTGAGGAATGGGGGAAATTGAGGGTGATTTGGTGAATGGGGTAATCAAGGGTGATTTGGGGAATCGGGTAATTGAGTGTTATTTGGGGAATGGGGTAATTGAGGGTGATTTGGGGAATGGGGATAATTGAGTGTGGTTTGGGGAATGGGGTAATTGAGGGTGATTTGGGGAATGGGGTAATTGAATGTGATTTGGGGAATAGGGTAATTGAGGGTGTTTTGGGGAATGGGGCAATTGAGGGTGATTTCAGGAATGGGGTGATTGAGTGTGATTTGGGGAATGGTGGTAATTGAGTGTGATTTGGGGAATGGGGTAATCAAGGGTAATTTGGTGATTGGGGTAATTGAGTGTGTATTGGGGAATGGGATAATTGAGTGTGATTTGAGGAATGGGGTAATTGAGGGTGATTTGGGGAATGGGGTAATCAAGGGTGATTTGGGGAATCGGGTAATTGAGTGTGATTTGGGGAATGGGTTAATTGAGGGTGATTTGGGGAATGGGTTAATTGAGGGTGATTTGGGGAATGGGGTAATTGAGGGTGATTTGGGGAATGGGGTAATTGTGATTTGGGGAATAGGGTAATTGAGGGTGTTTTGAGGAATGGGGCAATTGAGGGTGTTTTCTGGAATGGGGTTATTGAGTGTGATTTGGGGAATGGGGTAATTGAGTGTGATTTCGGGAATGGTGTAATTGAGGATGATTTGGTGATTGGGGTAATTGAGTGTGTTTTGGGGTATGGGATAATTGAGTGTGATTTGGGGAATGGGGTAATCAAGGGTGATTTGGGGAATGGTGTAATTGAGGGTGATTTGGGGAATGGGGTAATTGAGTGTGTTTTGGGGAATGGGGTAATTGAGGTTGTTTTGTGGAATGGGGGTAATTGAGGGTGATTTGGGGAATGGGGTAATCAAGGGTGATTTGGTGAAAGCGGTAATTGAGTGAGATTTGGGGAATGGGTTAATTGTGTGTGATGTGGGGCATGGGGATAATTGAGGGTGTTTTGGGGACTCAGGGTAATCGAGGGTGATTTGGGGAATGGGGTAATTGAGTGTGATTTGGGGAATGTGGTAATTGAGGGTGTTTTGGGGAATGGGGCAATTGAGGGTGATTTCAGGAATGGGGTGATTGAGTGTGATTTGGGGAATGGTGGTAATTGAGTGTGATTTGGGGAATGGGGTAATCAAGGGTAATTTGGTGATTGGGGTAATTGAGTGTGTATTGGGGAATGGGATAATTGAGTGTGATTTGAGGAATGGGGTAATTGAGGGTGATTTGGGGAATGGGGTAATCAAGGGTGATTTGGGGAATCGGGTAATTGAGTGTGATTTGGGGAATGGGTTAATTGAGGGTGATTTGGGGAATGGGTTAATTGAGGGTGATTTGGGGAATGGGGTAATTGAGGGTGATTTGGGGAATGGGGTAATTGTGATTTGGGGAATAGGGTAATTGAGGGTGTTTTGAGGAATGGGGCAATTGAGGGTGTTTTCTGGAATGGGGTTATTGAGTGTGATTTGGGGAATGGGGTAATTGAGTGTGATTTCGGGAATGGGGTAATTGAGGATGATTTGGTGATTGGGGTAATTGAGTGTGTTTTGGGGTATGGGATAATTGAGTGTGATTTGGGGAATGGGGTAATCAAGGGTGATTTGGGGAATGGTGTAATTGAGGGTGATTTGGGGAATGGGGTAATTGAGTGTGTTTTGGGGAATGGGGTAATTGAGGTTGTTTTGTGGAATGGGGGTAATTGAGGGTGATTTGGGGAATGGGGTAATCAAGGGTGATTTGGTGAAAGCGGTAATTGAGTGAGATTTGGGGAATGGGTTAATTGTGTGTGATGTGGGGCATGGGGATAATTGAGGGTGTTTTGGGGACTCAGGGTAATCGAGGGTGATTTGGGGAATGGGGTAATTGAGTGTGATTTGGGGAATGTGGTAATTGAGGGTGATTTGGGGAATGGGCTAATTGAGTGTGATTCGGGGAATGGGGTAATTGATGATGATTTGGGGACTGGGTAATTGAGTGTGATTTGGGGAATGCGGGTAATTGAGTGTGATTTGGGGAATGGTGTAATTGAGTGTGATTTGGGGAATGGGTTAATTGAGTGTGATTTGGGGAATGGGGTAATTGAGGGTGTTTTGTGGAATGGGGTAATTGAGGGTGATTTGGGGAATGGAATAATTGAGTGTGATTTGAGGAATGGGGTAATTGAGGGTGATTTGGGGAATGGGGTAATTGAGGGTGTTTTGTGGAATGGGGTAATTGAGGATGATTTGTTGAAAGGGGGTAATTGAGTGTGATTTGGGGAATGCGGTAATTGAGTGAGATTTGGGGAATGGGTTAATTGTGTGTGATTTGGGGCATGGGGATAATTGAAGGTGTTTTGGGGACTGAGGGTAATCGAGGGTGATTTGGGGAATGGGGTAATTGAGTGTGATTTGGGGAATGTGGTAATTGAGGGTGATTTGGGGAATGGGGTAATTGAGTGTGCTTTGGCGAATGGGGTAATTAAGGGTGATTTGGGGAATGGAGGTAATTGAGTGTGATTTGGGGAATGGGGTAATTGAGTGTGGTTTGGGGAATGGGATAATTTAGTGTGTATTGGGGAATGGGATAATTGATGGTTGATTTGGGGACTGGGCAATTGAGTGTGATTTGGGGAATGGGGGTAATTGAGTGTGATTTGAGGAATGGGGGTAATTGAGGGTGATTTGGGGAATGGGGTAATCAAGGGTGTTTTGGGGACTGAGGGTAATCGAGGGTGATTTGGGGAATGGGGTAATTGAGTGTGATTTGGGGAATGTGGTAATTGAGGGTGATTTGGGGACTGGGCAATTGAGTGTGATTCGGGGAATGGGGTAATTGATGATGATTTGGGGACTGGGTAATTGAGTGTGATTTGGGGAATGCGGGTAATTGAGTGTGATTTGGGGAATGGTGTAATTGAGTGTGATTTGGGGAATGGGTTAATTGAGTGTGATTTGGGGAATGGGGTAATTGAGGGTGTTTTGTGGAATGGGGTAATTGAGGGTGATTTGGGGAATGGAATAATTGAGTGTGATTTGAGGAATGGGGTAATTGAGGGTGATTTGGGGAATGGGGTAATTGAGGGTGTTTTGTGGAATGGGGTAATTGAGGATGATTTGTTGAAAGGGGGTAATTGAGTGTGATTTGGGGAATGCGGTAATTGAGTGAGATTTGGGGAATGGGTTAATTGTGTGTGATTTGGGGCATGGGGATAATTGAGGGTGTTTTGGGGACTGAGGGTAATCGAGGGTGATTTGGGGAATGGGGTAATTGAGTGTGATTTGGGGAATGTGGTAATTGAGGGTGATTTGGGGAATGGGGTAATTGAGTGTGCTTTGGCGAATGGGGTAATTAAGGGTGATTTGGGGAATGGAGGTAATTGAGTGTGATTTGGGGAATGGGGTAATTGAGTGTGGTTTGGGGAATGGGGTAATTTAGTGTGTATTGGGGAATGGGATAATTGATGGTTGATTTGGGGACTGGGCAATTGAGTGTGATTTGGGGAATGGGGGTAATTGAGTGTGATTTGAGGAATGGGGGTAATTGAGGGTGATTTGGGGAATGGGGTAATCAAGGGTGTTTTGGGGACTGAGGGTAATCGAGGGTGATTTGGGGAATGGGGTAATTGAGTGTGATTTGGGGAATGTGGTAATTGAGGGTGATTTGGGGACTGGGCAATTGAGTGTGATTTGGGGAATGGGGGTAATTGAGTGTGATTTGGGGAATGGGGTAATTAAGGGTGATTTGGGGAATGGAGGTAATTGAGTGTGATTTGGGGAATGGGGTAATTGAGTGTGGTTTGGGGAATGGGGTAATTTAGTGTGTATTGGGGAATGGGATAATTGATGGTGATTTGGGGACTGGGCAATTGAGTGTGATTTGGGGAATGGGGGTAATTGAGTGTGATTTGAGGAATGGGGGTAATTGAGGGTGATTTGGGGAATGGGGTAATCAAGGGTGATTTGGGGAATGGGGTAATTGAGGATGATTTGTTGAAAGGGGGTAATTGAGTGTGATTTGGGGAATGGGGCAATTGAGTGTGATTTGGGGAATGTGGTAATTGAGTGAGATTTGGGGAATGGGTTAATTGTGTGTGATTTGGGGCATGGGGATAATTGAGGGTGTTTTGGGGACCGAGGGTAATCGAGGGTGATTTGGGGAATGGGGTAATTGAGTGTGATTTGGGGAATGGGGTAATTGAGGGTGATTTGGGGAATGGGGGTAATTGAGAATAATTTGGGGTCTGGGGGTAATTGAGGGTCATTTGGGGAAAGAGGGTAATGAAGTGTGCTTTGGGGAATGGGGGTAATTGACGGCGATTTGAGGAATGGGGTAATTGAGGGTGATTTGGGGAATGGGGTAATTGGGGGTGTTTGGGGAATGGGGTAATTGAGGGTGATTTTTTTGGAAGGGGGTAATTGAGTGTGATTTAGGGAATGGGGTAATTGAGGGTGATTTGGGGAATGGGGTAAATTGAGGATAATTTGGGGACTGGGGGTAATTGAGGGTCATTTGGGGAAAGAGGGTAATTGAGTGTGCTTTGGGGAATGGGGGTAATTGACGGCGATTTGAGGAATGGGGCTAATTGAGGGTGATTTGGGGAATGGGGTAATTGGGGGTGTTTGGGGAATGGGGTAATTGAGGGTGATTTTTTTGGAAGGGGGTAATTGAGTGTGCTTTGGGGAATGGGGGTAATTGACGGTGATTTGAGGAATGGGGGTAATTGAGGGTGATTTGGGGAATGGGGTAATAAAGTTTTATTTGTGGAAAGCGGTAATTGAGGATGATTTGTTGCAGGGGGGTAATTGAGTGTGATTTGGGGAATCGGGTAATTGAGTGTGATTTGGGGAATGGGGTAATTGAGGTTGTTTTGGGGAATGGGGATAATTCAGGGTGATTTGGGGAATGGGGTAATTGAGGGTCATTTGGGGAATGGGTTAATTGTGTGTGATTTGGGGCAAGGGAATAATTGAGGGTGTTTTGGGGACTGAGGGTAATCGAGGGTGAATTGGGGAATGGGGTAATTGAGTGTGATTTGGGGAATGTGGTAATTGAGGGCGATTTGGGGAATGGGGTAATTGAGTGTGCTTTGGGGAATGGGGGTAATTGACGGTGATTTGGGGACTGGGTAATTGAGTGTGATTTGGGGAATGGGGGTAATTGAGTGTGATTTGGGGAATGGGGTAATTGAGGGTGATTTAGGGAATGGGGTAATTGAGGGTCATTTGGGGAAAAAGGGTAATTGAGTGTGCTTTGGAGAATGGGGGTAATTGATGGTGATTTGGGGACTGGGTAATTGAGTGTGATTTGTGGAATGTGGGTAATTGAGTGTGATTTGGGGAATGGGGGTAATTGACGGTGATTTGGGGACTGGGTAATTGAGTGTGATTTGTGGAATGTGGGTAATTGAGTGTGATTTGTGGAATGTGGGTAATTGAGTGTGATTTGGGGAATGGGGTAATTGAGGGTGATTTGGGGAATGGGGTAATTGAGTGTGATTTGGGGAATGGGGTAATTGAGAGTGTTTTGGGGAATGGGTTATTGAGTGTGATTTGGAGAAGGGGTAATTGAGGGTTATTTGGGGAATGCGGTAATTGAGGGTGATTTGGGGAATGGGGTAATTGAGGATGATTTGTTGAAAGGGGGTAATTGAGTGTGATTTGGGGAATGGGGCAATTGAGTGTGATTTGGGGAATGGGGTAATTGAGTGTGATCTGGGGAATGGGGTAATTGAGGGTGATTTGGGAAATGGGGTAATTGAGGGTGTTTTGGGGAATGGGGGTAATTGAGTGTGATTTGGGGAATGGGGTAATTGAGTGTGATTTGGGGACTGGGGGTAATTTAGGATGATTTGTGGAATGGGGTAATTGAGGGTGATTTGTGGAATGGGGAAATTGAGTGTGATTTGGGGAAATGGGATAATTGAGGGTGATTTGAGGAATGTGGGTAATTGAGTGTGATTTAGGGAATGGGCTAATTGAGTGTGATTTGGGGAATGGGGTAATTGAGTGTGATTTGGGGAATGGGGTAATTGAGTTTGATTTGGGGAATGGGGTAATTGAGGGTGATTTTGGGAATGGGGGTAATTGAGGGTGAATTGTGGAATGGGGGTAATTGAGTGTGATTTGTGGAATGGGGTAATTAAGTGTGATTTGTGGAATGGGGTAATTGAGTGTGATCTGCGGAATGGGGGTAAATTAGGATGATTTGGGGAATGGGGTAATTGAGGGTGATTTGTGGAATGGGGAAATTGAGTGTGATTTGGGGAATGGGGTAATTGAGGGTGATTTGGGGAATGGGGTAATCGAGGGTGATTTGGGGAATGGGGTAATTGAGGGTGATTTGTGAAATGGGGTAATTGAGGGTGATTTGGGAAATGGGGTAATTGAGGGTGATTTGGGGAATGGGGGTAATTGAGTGTGATTTGGGGAATGGGGATAATTGAGTGTGATTTTGGGAATGGGGGTAATTGAGTGTGATTTGGGGAATGGGGTAATTGAGGGTGATTTGGGGAATGGTGGTAATTGAGGGTATTTTGCGGAATGGTGGTAATTGATGGTGATTTGTGGAATAGGGTAATTGAGTGTGTATTGGGGAATCGGGTAATTGAGGGTGATTTGGGGAATCAGGTAATTGAGGGTGTTTTGGGGAATGGGGGAAATTGAGTGTGATTTGTGGAATGGGGTAATTGAGGGTGATTTGGGGAATGGGGTAATTGAATGTGATTTGGGCAATGGGGTAATTGAGGGTGATTTGGGGAATGAGGATAATTGAGGGTGATTTGGGGAATGGGGTAATTGAGGGTGATTTGGGGAATGGGGTAATTGAGTGTGATTTGTGGAATGGGGGTAATTTAGGATGATTTGGGGAATGGGGATAATTGAGGGTGATTTGGGGAATGGGGGTAATTGAGTGTGATTTGGGGAATGGGGTAATTGAGTGTGATTTGTGGAATGGGGGTAATTTAGGATGATTTGGGGAATGGGGATAATTGAGGGTGATTTGGGGAATGGGGCAATTGAGTGTGATTTGTGGAATGGGGTAATTTAGGATGATTTGGGGAATGGGATAATTGAGGGTGATTTGGGGAATGGTGGTAATCGAGGGTGATTAGGGGAATGGGGTAATTGAGGGTGAATTGGGGATTGGGGTAATTGAGTGTGATTTGGGGAATGGGGGTAATTGAGTGTGATTTGGGGAATGGAAATAATTGAGGGTGATTTGTGGAATGGGGTAATTGAGTGTGATTTGGGGAATGTGGTAATTGAGGGTGATTTGGGGAATGGGGTAATTGAGTGTGCTTTGGGGAATGGGGTAATTGAGGGTGATTTGGGGAATGGGGGTAATTGAGTGTGATCTGGGGAATGGGGTAATTGAGGGTGATTTGGGGAATGGGGAAATTGAGTGTGATTTGGGGAATGGTGGTAATCGAGGGTGATTAGGGGAATGGGGTAATTGAGGGTGAATTGGGGATTGGGGTAATTGAGTGTGATTTGGGGAATGGGGGTAATTGAGTGTGATTTGGGGAATGGAAATAATTGAGGGTGATTTGTGGAATGGGGGTAATTGAGTGTGATTTGGGGAATAGGGGTAATTGAGTGTGATTTGGGGAATGGAAATAATTGAGGGTGATTTGTGGAATGGGGGTAATTGAGTGTGATTTGGGGAATAGGGGTAATTGAGTGTGAGTTGGGGAATGGGGATAATTGAGGGTGATTTGAGGAATGGGGTAATTGAGGTTGCTTTGGGGAATGGGGTAATTGAGTGTGATTTGGGGAATTGGGTAATTGAGTGTGATTTGGGGAATAGGGTAATTGAGGGTGTCTTGGGGAATGGGGGTAATTGAGGTTGTTTTGGGGAATGGTGGTAATTGAGGGTGATTTGGGGAATGGGGATAATTGAGGGTGATTTGAGGAATGGGGTAATTGAGGGTGATTTGGGGAATGGAGTAATTGAGTGTGATTTGGGGAATGGGTTAATTGAGTGTGATTTGGGGAATGGGGTAATTGAGTGTGATTTGGGGAATGGAGTAATTGAGTGTGATTTGGGGAATGGGGTAATTGAGGGTGTCTTGGGGAATGGGGGTAATTGAGGTTGTTTTGGGGAATGGTGGTAATTGAGGGTGATTTGGGGAATGGAGTAATTGAGTGTGATTTGGGGAATGGGGTAATTGAGTGTGATTTGGGAAATAGGCTAATTGACGGTGTTTTGGGGAATGGGGTAATTGAGTGTGATTTGGGGAATGGGGTAATTGAGTGTGATTTGGGGAATAGGGTAATTGAGGGTGTCTTGGGGAATGGGGGTAATTGAGGTTGTTTTGGGGAATGGTGGTAATTGAGGGTGATTTGGGGAATGGGGTAATTGAGGGTGATTTGGGGAATGGGGTAATTGAGTTTGATTTGGGGAATGGGGTGATTGAGTGTGATTTGGGGAATGGGGTAATTGAGTTTGATTTGGGGAATGGGGTGATTGAGTGTGATTTGTGGAATGGGGTAATTGAGTGTGATTTGGGGAATGGGGTGATTGAGTGTGATTTGTGGAATGGGGTAATTGAGTGTGATTTGGGGATGGGGTGATTGAGTGTGATTTGGGGAATGGGGTAATTGAGTTTGATTTGGGGAATGGGTTAATTGAGGGTTTTTGTGTAATGGGGTGATTGAGTGTGATTTGTGGAATGGGGATAATTGAGTGGTGTTTTGCGGGATGGATTTTGGAGCCTAACCCTTTCTCTCTCTCTCTCTCTCTCTCTCTCTGTGTCTCCACCCTCTCCCTGCTCAGGTCCTGGTGGGTAAATGGTCACCATGTGTTTTCCCCCTACCCTCCTCCTGCTGCTGACCCTGACTCCCCACCTCTTGGCCTCAGGACCCCCTGTAACCCCAATGCACGTCTCAGCCCACGCCTCCATCATCAAACAGACCCCTGGACAGCGTCCAGAGGTCACAACCTCTGGCACGGTGGAAATGGCCAATAACACTGAGCCCCTGGCCACCAGGGCAACAGCAACAGGGGTCATGACCCAAAAGGGAGGGACTCCAGAGGTCACGACTGCGGAGGGAGAGACATTGGGGGTCATGACCCCAGTATTGTCCACCAGGCAGAGATCTACAAACACGACTACCACAACATCCCAGAGGATGACCCGAAAGGTGATCTCCAGGACGACCCTGAAGGTGATCTCCAGCAAGACTCCGGTGATGAAAAATGAACGACAGATCTCAGTCAAAGTGATTGACCCTCCCAGTCGGATGTGGATAGTCTTAATCCTGTGTCTGATTTTCATCACTCTCCTCATCCTCCTGGTCAGTGCCTGCAGGAAGCTGCAGGAATTTGGGGGTCAAGGCTCCTACTATCCCTGTCACCTGGACAGGGAGCGGTACGTCAATGCTGAGGAGGGAGAGGGGACAGAGGATGGACAGCCCAGAGCAATGAGGCGGGTCCTCCTCAGTGCTGTCTGCCGAATACTCCCCTGGAGGTCCTCCCCATTACTGGGCAATGATGAGGATGATGAGGTGGCGGAATGGGAGGATGGGGGAGGGGGGGAGGAGGGAGTGGAAGGTGAAGTGGTCCAGGGAAGAGGCAGCAGTGAGGTACAGCCAGAGGGAGACAGCGACCAGGAGAACACTGATCACTCCGATAGCGATGACTACTCCAGCCTCGGGGGGCTAGACCTGAGGGAGAGGGCAGTCCGGGAGGAGGAGAGCGAGGAAAAGGGGCAGGAGGAGGGGTCAGGCAGACAGCCGAGCGAGGGTGACCGATCTGGCCATCACTCCCCCAGTGGGGATGAGCTCCTCAGTGACATCCACTCTTTCTCTGGCACAGCCCAGTGGGCAGACACCAACCACGATATCACTGCCCTGTGAGGGGGCAGAGCTTCCTGGGTACAGGGGCATGGGGGGGGGGGTGAAGGGGTGGGGGTGGGCATGGGCACCGTGACTTGGGGTCTCATTTTGGGAAGGGGGAGGAATCTGGGGGTGGGGGTGTGACCAATCTCCCAAAGAGGGGACACAGCTTCAAATGGAGGGGTTGGAACGCACCACACGACTCACCAACTTTAAGGGCATTTAATTGGTCATTGGATAGTCATGAGGACAAGAATGGGCTTCAGATTGGATCCACAGGTCGGCGCAACATCGAGGGGCCGAAGGGCCTGTACTGCGCTGAGATGTTCCATGTTCTATGAGTCAGGGGGAATGAGGGTAATGGGGAGGGAAGGCTGGAGAGTGGAGTCGAGAAACAAGTTGGCCATGATAGAAGGGCAGAGCAGACTCAATGGGCTGGATGGTCTCCTCCAGCTCCTATCCTTATGGCTGTTCAGGGCTGGGGAGGGGGGTGTGGGGGGGATGGGGGTGGGGGTGGGATGGTGGGCGGAGGACTGGACGGATCAAGTGGGGATAAAAAAAGATTATTTTTTTACATGGTTTTCATTATAATTTCTAATGGTTTAAGAGGAGTCGTGGACACGGGGTGGGGGAATAGGGGAGGAGGACATGAGGAATTCCCACCCCCTGAGGGTGGAGGTGGGCAGTGGGGGGGAGGGGGGGGTGTGGACGGAGTCTGGAACTCACTGCTCAGGATGGGGTGGGAGACTCACAAAGCCCTCGTCACATTGAGTCAACGCTGTGGGCCTAGCACTGGGAAAGTCAGGTTAGAATTGATGGAGGTTCGAGAACCAGCAACAGATACAATGGGCCAAAGGGCCTCTGAATCAGAGCTGGGAGGGTGAAATCCCTCTTCCCGCTGCTCTGGATCAGGACAGAAAGCCCATTGTCCCGGCCGTGTGTAGATGGGGAGCCTGTCTCCATCTCTGAAGATCTCAGGACCTCAGTGAGAGGTGGGTGGGAGTGATGTCTGAGGAAGTGGTCTGTTGCTTTGTAACAAAACCCGTGTTAATAAAGGATTCTTTCTATCAGAACGACCTCAGTGTGTGTGAGACCACAATCAGCCATCGATTACACACTCACCATCACACTTTAACTCCATCCCACCAACACCACCCACTGGGTGGGGAAGGGGTGGAGGGCGGGGAGAAGAGATGGGCAGAATAGATAACAGCACCCCCCCTTCAGATCACAGCTGGGCAGCTCAGAATCAGAAATGTGAAACGGGGGAGAGAGAGTGGGAAACAGAGAGAGAGAGAGAGAGAGATAGAGAGGAAATAGGAGGGTGGGAAAGAGAGAGACAAAGAGCGAGAGAGAGTGGAAATGGAAGAGTGAGAAAGAGAGAAAGAGAGAGATAGAGAGGAAATGGGAGAGTGGGAAAGAGAGAAAGAGAGAGATAGAGAGGAAATGGGAGAGTGGGAAAGAGAGAGACAAAGAGCGAGAGAGAGTGGAAATGGAAGAGTGAGAAAGAGAGAAAGAGAGAGATAGAGAGGAAATGGGAGAGTGGGAAAGAGAGAAAGAGAGAGATAGAGAGGAAATGGGAGAGTGGGAAAGAGAGAAAGAGAGAGATAGAGAGGAAATGGGAGAGTGGGAAAGAGAGAAAGAGAGAGAGAGAGAGGAAATGGGAGAGTGGGAAAGAGAGAGAGAGATAGAGAGGAAATGGGAGAGTGGGAAAGAGAGAAAGAGAGAGAGAGAGGAAATGGGAGAGTGGGAAAGAGAGAGAGAGAGATAGAGAGGAAATGGGAGAGTGGGAAAGAGAGAGACAAAGAGCGAGAGAGAGTGGAAATGGAAGAGTGAGAAAGAGAGAAAGAGAGAGATAGAGAGGAAATGGGAGAGTGGGAAAGAGAGAAAGAGAGAGATAGAGAGGAAATGGGAGAGTGGGAAAGAGAGAAAGAGAGAGATAGAGAGGAAATGGGAGAGTGGGAAAGAGAGAAAGAGAGAGAGAGAGAGGAAATGGGAGAGTGGGAAAGAGAGAGAGAGATAGAGAGGAAATGGGAGAGTGGGAAAGAGAGAAAGAGAGAGAGAGAGGAAATGGGAGAGTGGGAAAGAGAGAGAGAGAGATAGAGAGGAAATGGGAGAGTGGGAAAGAGAGATACAAAGAGCGAGAGAGAGTGGAAATGAGAGAGTGGGAAAGAGAGAGAGAGAGAGGAAATGGGAGAGTGGTAAAGAGAGAGAGAGAGAGGAAATGGGAGAGTGGGAGAGAGAGAGAGAGAGGAAATGGGAGAGTAGGAAAGAGAGAGAGAGGAAATGCGAGAGTGGGAAAGAGAGAGAGAGATAGAGAGGAAATGGGAGAGTGGGAAAGAGAGAGAGAGAGAGAGGAAATGGGAAAGTGGTAAAGAGAGAAAGAGAGAGATAGAGAGGAAATGGGAGAGTGGTAAAGAGAGAGAGAGAGGAAATGGGAGAGTGGTAAAGAGAGAAAGAGAGAGGAAATGGGAGAGTGGGAATGAGAGAGAGATAGAGAGGAAATGGGAGAGTGGGAAAAAGGAAGAGAGAGAGATAGAGAGGAAATGTAAGAGTGGCAGAGAGAGAGAGAGAGGAAATGGGAGAGTAGGAAAGAGGGAGAAAGAGGAAATGGGAGAGTGAGAAAGAGAGAGTGATAGAAAGGAAATGGGAGAGTGGGAAAGAGAGAGAGAGAGGAAATGGGAAAGTGGGAAAGAGAGAGTGATAGAAAGGAAATGGGAGAGTGGGAAAGAGAGAGAGAGGAAATGGGAAAGTGGGAAAGAGAGAGAGAGAAAGAGAGGAAATGGGAGAGTGGAAAAGAGAGAGAGATAGAGAGGAAATGGGAGAGTGGGAAAGAGAGAGAGATAGAGAGGAAATGGGAGAGTGGGAAAGAGAGAGAGAGAGAGGAAATGGGAGAGTGGGAAAGAGAGAGAGAGAGGAAATGGGAGAGTGGGAAAGAGAGAGAGAGATAGAGATGGAGAGGAAATGGGAGAGTGGGAAAGAGAGAGAGATAGAGACAAAATGGGAGAGTGGGAAAGAGAGAGAGAGAGGAAATGGGAAATTGCGCGGGTATCCGTTTTTGGCGAATACCTTGTACAGGTGTTCCTCTTCCTCTTTTTGCAGTTCTGGTGTACTGCAGTGTGTTGTGGCCCTTTTGAATAGTGTCTTGATGCAACTTCGTTTGTGTGTGTTGAGGTGGTTGCTTTTCGCAGTTTCGGACTTGGTCTGTGTGTGTGGCTTTCCTGTATACCCTTGTAGTGAATTCTCCGTTTGGTGTTCTCTGTACCATCACGTCTAGGAATGGGAGATGGTTGTCCTTTTCTTCCTCTCTAGTGAATCGGATTCCTGTGAGTGTGGCGTTGATGATCCGGTGTGTGTTCTCTATTTCTGTGTTTTTAATGATTACAAAGGTGTCATCAACATATCTGACCCAGAGTTTGGGTTGAATTTGCGGTAGGACTGTTTGTTCTAACCTTTGCATTACCGCTTCTGCTATGAGTCCCGAGATTGGTGAGCCCATGGGTGTTCCGTTGATTTGTTCGTAAATCTGGTTGTTGAATGTGAAGTGTGTTGTGAGGTACAGGTCCGGTAGTTTGAGTATGCCGTCTTTGTTGATAGGTTCACCGTCATGTTGTCTGTTCTGTATGTCCAGCAGGTTAGCTATTGTTTCTCTGGCTAGGGTTTTGTCGATAGAGGTGAACAGTGCCGTTACATCGAATGAGACCATGGTTTCTTCCTTGTCTATGTGTATATTTCTGATGATGTCCAAGTATTCCTGTGTTGACTGTATAGAGTGTCTGGATCCGCTGATCAGGTGTTTCAGTTTCTGCTGTAGTTCTTTAGCCAGTTTGTGTGATGGTGTCCCTGGTAGTGATACTATGGGTCTGAGTGGGATGTCTGGTTTGTGTACTTTAGGTAATCCATAGAATCTGGGGGTGTTGTTGCTTTCAGGTTTCATTCTTTGTAGGTCAAACCTGGTGATCTGTCCGTTTTTTTGTAGGTTCCTCAGTGTGTTGTTTATCCTATTGGTGAGCTGTGGGGTGGGGTCAAACTCCCTCTTTTGGTAGGTGTTGGTATCTGCAAGTAGTTGTTGTGCTTTTTGGATGTACTCTGCTTTGTCCAGGATGACCGTCATTCTGCCTTTGTCTGCTGGTAGTATGATTATGTTCTTATCATTTCTTAGTGATTTCAGTGCTTCCCTCTCCTTGGGGTTGAGGTTATGTGTTTGTCTTTTCCTTGTTATCAGGGGTACGATACTTTGTCTCACTGTTTGTTGTGTCTCTTCTGTCAGTCCATTGTTCCTGAGTGTGCATTCTAGTGCTGCTAGGAAGTCTGCTGTCTTGGCGTCCCTGTGGTTGTAGTTGAGTCCCTTGGCCAGTATTGTTCTTTCCGTGTCTGTGAGCTGTCTGTGGGAGTGGTTTCTAACCCAGGTGTGTGTTGTGGTGTCCTCTCTGTTGTGTGTTAGTTTGGCCATTTTTTCTTTTAGTGCCGTTTTTTTGCGGTGTGTGGTCCTGTTCTGACCAATGGTGACGGCCTGTTCTATGGTCCGGGTCCATTCACGATTAGTGGTTTTTGAAATTAACGATTTTTGGCGCGCAATTTCTTGTCTGTATTTGTGAAGTCTATTGTGAGCGTTTGTAATCATTACCAGGATCATCCTGAATCTGTTCTGTCTGGCTGTGTCCCTGGCTTGTGGGTTGTTGACTGGTGATCTGTATCTGACACATGGTGGAAGGATTCGATTCTTTCGGCATTCATGCAGGAACCGGAGTTGTTCGTATGTGGCGCTTAGTCGGTTAGCGCAGGATTCCCATTTCCTGGCTTGTCGTGGCGTCTCTTGCCCGTAGGTGTTCAAAGTTTGGGTGAAGATTTGTAGCTCGGGTGCTCGTTGTTGTGGTTCTGTTCGCCGAGCTGGGAATTTGTGTTGCAGACGTTTCATCCTCTGTCTAGGTGACATCCTCAGTGCTTGGGAGCCTCCTGTGAAGCGCTTCTGTGATGTTTCCTCCGGCATTTATAGTGGCCTGTCCCTGCTGCTTCCGGTTGTTAGTTCCAGCTGTCCGCTGTAGTGGCCGGTATATTGGGTCCAGGTTGATGTGTTTGTTGATGGAGTTTGTGGATGAGTGCCATGCCTCTAGGAATTCCCTGGCTGTTCTCTGTTTCGCTTGCCCTATAATAGTAGTGTTGTCCCAGTCAAATTCATGTTGCTTGTTGTCTGCGTGTGTGGCTACTAGGGATAGCTGGCCGTGTCGTTTCGTGGCTAGTTGGTGTTCATGGATGCGGATCGTTAGCTGTCTTCCTGTTTGTCCTATGTAGTGTTTTGGACAGTCCTTGCATGGGATTTTGTACACTACGTTAGTTTTGCTCATGCTGGGTATCGGGTCCTGCGTTCTGGTGAGTTGTTGTCTGAGAGTGGCTGTTGGTTTGTGTGCTGTTATGAGTCCTAGTGGTCGCAGTAGTCTGGCTGTCAGTTCAGAAATGCTCTTGATGTACGGTAGTGTGTCTTTCTCTTGGGCATCTGTTGAAAAGGGCCACAACACACTGCAGCACACCAGAACTGCAAAAAGAGGAAGAGGAACACCTGTACAAGGTATTCGCCAAAAACGGATACCCGCGCAACTTCATCAACAGATGCCTAAGAGAAAGACCACGGAACGAGGACATGCCACAACCCAAAGGACTAGCCACACTACCATACATCAGGAGCATCTCGGAACTGACAGCCAGACTACTGCGACCACTAGGACTTATAACAGCACACAAACCAACAGCAACTCTCAGACAACAGCTCACCAGAACGAAGGACCTGATACCCAGCATGAGCAAAACTAACGTAGTGTACAAAATCCCATGCAAGGACTGCACAAAACACTACATAGGACAAACAGGAAGACAGCTAACGATCCGCATACATGAACACCAACTAGCCACGAAACGACACGACCAGCTATCCCTAGTAGCCACACACGCAGACAACAAGCAACATGAATTTGACTGGGACAACACTACTATTATAGGGCAAGCGAAACAGAGAACAGCCAGGGAATTCCTAGAGGCATGGCACTCATCCACAAACTCCATCAACAAACACATCAACCTGGACCCAATATACCGGCCACTACAGCGGACAGCTGAAACTGACAACCGGAAGCGGCAGGGACAGGCCACTATAAATGCCGGAGGAAACACCACAGAAGCGCTTCGCAGGAGGCTCCCAAGCACTGATGATGTCGCCTAGCCAGGGGATGAAACGTTTGCAACAAAAACTTCCAGCTCGGCGAACAGAACCACAACAGAAAGAGAGAGATAGAGAGGAAATGGGATAGTGGGAAAGAAAGAGAGATAGAGAGGAAATGGGAGAGTGGGAAAGAGAGAGACAGAGAGATAGAGAGGAAATGGGTGTGTGGGAAAGAGAGAGAGAGGAAATGGGAGTGTGGGAAATACAGAGAGATAGAGAGGAAATGGGAGAGTGCGAAAGAGAGAGAGAGAGAGAGAGGCAAAGGGAGAGTGGGAAAGAGAGAGAGAGATAGAGAGGAAATGGGAGAGTGGGAAAGAGAGAGAGATAGAGAGGAAATGGAAGAGTGGGAAAGAGAAAAAGAGAGAGAGACAGAGAGGAAATGGGTGTGTGGGAAAGAGAGAGAGAGGAAATGGGAGTGTGGGAAATACAGAGAGATAGAGAGGAAATGGGAGAGTGGGAAAGAGAGAGAGAAAGAGGATATGGGAGAGTGGGAAAGAGAGAAAGATAGAGAGCATATGGGACAGTGGGAAAGAGAGAGAGATAGAGAGAGGAAATGGGACAGTGGAAAAGAGAGAGAGAGATAGAGAGGAAATGGGAGAGTGGAAAAGAGAGAGAGAGATAGAGAGGAAATGGGAGATTGGGAAAGAGAGAGAGAGGAAATGGGAAAGTTGGAAAGAGAGAGAGAGAGAGGAAATGGGAGAGTGGGAAAGAGAGATAGAAGAAATGGGAAAGTTAGAAAAAGAGAGAGAGAGGAAATGGAAGAGTGGGAAAGAGAGAGAGAGATAGAGAAAGGAAATGGAAGGGGTGAAAGACACAGAGAGATAGAGAGAGGAAATGGGAGAGTGGGAAAGAGAGAGAGAGATAGAGAAAGGAAATGGAAGGGGTGAAAGACACAGAGAGATGGAGAGAATAAATGGGAGAGTGGGAAAGAGAGAGAGATAGAGAGGAAAATGGAGAGTGGGAAGGAGAGAGAGAGAGGAAATGGGAGCGTGGGAGAGAGAGAGATAGAGAGGAAATGGGAGAGTGGGAAAGAGAGAAAGAGAGAGAGGAAGTGGGAGAGTGGGAAAGAGAGAGAGATAGAGAGGAAATGGGAGAGCAGGAAAGAGAGAGAGAGAGATAGAGAGGAAATGGGAGAGTGGGAAAGAGAGAGAGAGAGGGGAAATGGAAGAATGGGAAAGTGAGAGAGAGAGAGAAAATGAGAGAGTGGGAAAGAGCGAGATAGAGAGATAGAGAGGAAATGGGAAAGTGGGAAAGAGGGAGAGAGATAGAGAGGAAATGGGAGTGTGGGAAAGAGAGAGAGAGAGAGGAAATGGGAAAGTGGGAACTAGAGACAGAGAGATAGAGAGGAAATGGGAGAGTGGGAAAGAGAGAGAGAGGAAATGGGAGAGTGGGAAAGAGAGAGAGATGGAGAGAGGAAATGGGAGCATGGGAAAGAGAGAGAGAGATGGAGAGAGGAAATGGGAGAGTGGGAAAGAGAGAAACAGAGAGATAGAGAAGAAATGGGAGAGTGGGAAAGAGAGAGATATAGAGAGGAAATGGGAGAGTGGGAACGAGAGACAGAGAGATAGAGAGGAAATGGGAGAGCAGGAAAGAGAGAGAGAGAGATAGAGAGGAAATGGGAGAGTGGGAAAGAGAGAGAGAGAGGGGAAATGGAAGAATGGGAAAGTGAGAGAGAGAGAGAAAATGAGAGAGTGGGAAAGAGCGAGATAGAGAGATAGAGAGGAAATGGGAAAGTGGGAAAGAGGGAGAGAGATAGAGAGGAAATGGGAGTGTGGGAAAGAGAGAGAGAGAGAGGAAATGGGAAAGTGGGAACTAGAGACAGAGAGATAGAGAGGAAATGGGAGAGTGGGAAAGAGAGAGAGAGGAAATGGGAGAGTGGGAAAGAGAGAGAGATGGAGAGAGGAAATGGGAGCATGGGAAAGAGAGAGAGAGATGGAGAGAGGAAATGGGAGAGTGGGAAAGAGAGAAACAGAGAGATAGAGAAGAAATGGGAGAGTGGGAAAGAGAGAGATATAGAGAGGAAATGGGAGAGTGGGAACGAGAGACAGAGAGATAGAGAGGAAATGGGAGAGTGGGAAATAGAGAGAGAGAGATGGAGAGAGGAAATGGGAGAGTGGGAAAGAGAGAAACAGAGAGATAGAGAAGAAATGGGAGAGTGGGAAAGAGAGAGAGATAGAGAGGAAATGGGAGAGTGGGAAAGAGAGGGAGAGAGGGGAAATGGGAGAATGGGAAAGTGAGAGAGAGAGAGAAAATGAGAGAGTGGGAAATAGAGAGAGAGAGATGGAGAGAGGAATTGGGAGCGTGGGAAAGAGAGAGACAGACCTAGAGAGGAAATGGGAGAGTGGGAACGAGAGACAGAGAGATAGAGAGGAAATGGGAGAGTGGGAAAGAGAGAGAGAGAGAGGAAATGGGAGAGTGGGAAAGAGAGAGACAGAGAGATAGAGAGGAAATGGGAGAGTGGGAAAGAGAGAGAGATAGAAAGAGGAAATGGGAGAGTGGGAAAGAGAGACAGAGATAGAGAGGAAATGGGAGTGTGGGAAAGAGAGAGACAGAGAGAAAGAGAGGAAATGAGAGAGTGGGAAAGAGAGAGAGAGATGGAGAGAGGAAATGGGAGAGTGGGAAAGAGAGAGAGAGAGAGGAAATGGGAGAGTGGAAAGAGAGAGAGAGAGAGAGAGAGGAAATGGGAGAGTGGAAAAGAGAGAGAGAGATAGAGAGAGGAAATGGGAGAGTGGGAAAGAGAGAGAGAGATGGAGAGAGGAAATGGGAGAGTTGGAAAGAGAGACAGAGAGATAGAGAGGAAATGGGAGAGTGGGAAACAGAGAGAGAGAGAGAGTAAATGGGAGAGTGGGAAAGAGTGAGATATTGAAAGAAAATGGGAGAGTGGAAAAGAGAGAGAGAGGAAATGGGAGAGTGGGAAAGAGAGAGAGATAGAGAGGAAATGGGAGAGTGGGAAAGAGAGAATGCGGAAATGGAAGAGTGGAAAGAGAGACAGAGAGATAGAGAGAAAATGGGAAAGTGGGTAAGAGATCGAGACAGAGGAAATGGGAGAGTGGGAAAGAGAGACAGAGAGATAGAGAGGAAATGGGATACTGGGAACGAGAGAGAGAGATAGAGAGGAAATGGGAGAGTGGGAAAGAGAGAGTGAAAGAGAGAAAATGGGAGAGTGGGAAAGAGAGATATAGAGAGCAAATGGGAGAGTGGGAAAGAGAAAGAGAGAGAGATAGAGAGAGGAAATGGGAGAGTGGGAAAGAGAGAGAGAGGTAGAAATGGGAGAGTGGGAAAGAGAGAGATAGAGAGTTAGAGAGGAAATGGGAGAGTGGGAAAGAGAGAGATAGAGAGGAAATGGGAAAGTGGGAAAGAGAGAGAGAGGAAATGTGAGGGTGGGAAAGAGAGTGAGAGAGATAGAGAGGAAATGGGAGAGTGGGAACAAGAGAGAGAGAGGAAATGGAAGAGTGGGAAAGAGACAGAGATAGAGAAAGGAAATGGGAGAGAGGGAAAGATACAGAGAGATAGAGAGAGGAAATGGGAGAGTGGGAAAGAGAGAGAGATAAAGAGGAAATAGGAGAGTGGGAAAGAGAAAGAGAGAGAGAGATAGAGAGGAAATAGGAGAGTGGGAAAGAGAAAGAGAGAGAGAGATAGAGAGGAAATGGGAGAGTGGGAAAGAGAGAGAGAGAGAGGAAATGGGAAAGTGGTAAAGAGAGAAAGAGAGAGATAGAGAGGAAATGGGAGAGTGGTAAAGAGAGAGAGAGGAAATGGGAGAGTGGTAAAGAGAGAAAGAGAGAGGAAATGGGAGAGTGGGAATGAGAGAGAGATAGAGAGGAAATGGGAGAGTGGGAAAAAGGAAGAGAGAGAGATAGAGAGGAAATGTAAGAGTGGCAGAGAGAGAGAGAGAGGAAATGGGAGAGTAGGAAAGAGGGAGAAAGAGGAAATGGGAGAGTGAGAAAGAGAGAGTGATAGAAAGGAAATGGGAGAGTGGGAAAGAGAGAGAGAGAGAGGAAATGGGAAAGTGGGAAAGAGAGAGTGATAGAAAGGAAATGGGAGAGTGGGAAAGAGAGAGAGAGGAAATGGGAAAGTGGGAAAGAGAGAGAGAGAAAGAGAGGAAATGGGAGAGTGGAAAAGAGAGAGAGATAGAGAGGAAATGGGAGAGTGGGAAAGAGAGAGAGATAGAGAGGAAATGGGAGAGTGGGAAAGAGAGAGAGAGAGAGGAAATGGGAGAGTGGGAAAGAGAGAGAGAGAGGAAATGGGAGAGTGGGAAAGAGAGAGAGAGATAGAGATGGAGAGGAAATGGGAGAGTGGGAAAGAGAGAGAGATAGAGACAAAATGGGAGAGTGGGAAAGAGAGAGAGAGAGGAAATGGGAAATTGCGCGGGTATCCGTTTTTGGCGAATACCTTGTATAGATGTTCCTCTTCCTCTTTTTGCAGTTCTGGTGTGCTGCAGTGTGTTGTGGCCCTTTTGAATAGTGTCTTGATGCAACTTCGTTTGTGTGTATTGGGGTGGTTGCTTTTCGCAGTTTCGGACTTGGTCTGTGTTTGTGGCTTTCCTGTATACCCTTGTAGTGAATTCTCCGTTTGGTGTTCTCTGTACCATCACGTCTAGGAATGGGAGATGGTTGTCCTTTTCTTCCTCTCTAGTGAATCGGATTCCTGTGAGTGTGGCGTTGATGATCCGGTGTGTGTTCTCTATTTCTGTGTTTTTAATGATTACAAAGGTGTCATCAACATATCTGACCCAGAGTTTGGGTTGAATTTGCGGTAGGACTGTTTGTTCTAACCTTTGCATTACCGCTTCTGCTATGAGTCCCGAGATGGGTGAGCCCATGGGTGTTCCGTTGATTTGTTCGTATATCTGGTTGTTGAATGTGAAGTGTGTTGTGAGGCACAGGTCCAGTAGTTTGAGTATGCCGTCTTTGTTGATAGGTTCACCGTCATGTTGTCTGTTCTGTATGTCCAGCAGGTTGGCTATTGTTTCTCTGGCTAGGGTTTTGTCGATAGAGGTGAACAGTGCCGTTACATCGAATGAGACCATAGTTTCTTCTTTGTCTATGTGTATATTTCTGATGATGTCCAAGAATTCCTGTGTTGATTGTATAGAGTGTCTGGATCCGCTGATCAGATGTTTCAGTTTCTGTTGTAGTTCTTTAGCCAGTTTGTGTGATGGTGTCCCTGGTAGTGATACTATGGGTCTGAGTGGGATGTCTGGTTTGTGCACTTTAGGTAGTCCATAGAATCTGGGGGTGTTGTTGCTTTCAGGTTTCATTCTCTGTCGGTCAGACCTGGTTATCTGTCCGTTTTTTTGTAGGTTCCTCAGTGTGTTGTTTATCCTATTGGTGAGCTGTGGGGTGGGGTCAACCTCCCTCTTTTGGTAGGTGTTGGTATCTGCAAGTAGTTGTTGTGCTTTTTGGATGTACTCTGCTTTGTCCAGGATGACCGTCATTCTGCCTTTGTCTGCTGGTAGTATGATTATGTTCTTATCGTTTCTTAGTGATTTCAGTGCTTCCCTCTCCTTGGTGTTGAGCTTATGTGTTTGTCTTTTCCTTGTTATCAGGGGTACGATACTTTGTCTCACTGTTTGTTGTGTCTCTTCTGTCAGTCCATTGTTCCTGAGTGTGCATTCTAGTGCTGCTAGGAAGTCTGCTGTCTTGGCGTCCCTGTGGTTGTAGTTGAGTCCCTTGGCCAGTATTGTTCTTTCCGTGTCTGTGAGCTATCTGTGGGAGAGGTTTTTAACCAGGTGTGTGTTGTGGTGTCCTCTTTGTTGTGTGTTAGTTTGGCCATTTTTTCTTTTAGTGCCGTTTTTTAGCGGTGTGTGGTCCTGTTCTGACCAATGGTGACGGCCTGTTCTATGGTCCGGGTCCATTCCTGATTAGTGGCTTTTGAAATTAACGATTTTTGGCGCGCAATTTCTTGTCTGTATTTGTGAAATCTATTGTGAGCGTTTGTAATCATTACCAGGATCATCCTGAATCTGTTCTGTCTGGCTGTGTCCCTGGCTTGTGGGTTGTTGACTGGTGATCTGTATCTGACACATGGTGGAAGGATTCGATTCTTTCGGCATTCATGCAGGAACCGGAGTTGTTCGTATGTGGCGCTTAGTCGGTTAGCGCAGGATTCCCATTTCCTGGCTTGTCGTGGCGTCTCTTGCCCGTAGGTGTTCAAAGTTTGGGTGAAGATTTGTAGCTCGGGTGCCTAAGAGAAAGACCACGGAACGAGGACATGCCACAACCCAAAGGACTAGCCACACTACCATACATCAGGAGCATCTCAGAACTGACAGCCAGACTACTGCGACCACTAGGACTTATAACAGCACACAAACCAACAGCCACACTAAGACAACAACTCACCAGAACGAAGGACCCGATACCCAACATGAGCAAAACTAATGTAGTGTACAAAATCCCATGCAAGGACTGCATAAAACACTATATAGGACAAACAGGAAGACAGCTAATGATCCGCATCCATGAACACCAACTAGCCACGAAACAACACGACCAGCTACCCTTAGTAGCCACACACACAGACGACAAGCAACATGAATTCGACTGGGACAACACTACCATTATAGGGCAAGCCAAACAGAGAACAGCCAGGGAATTCCTAGAGGCATGGCACTCATCCACAGATTCAATCAATAAGCACATCGACCTGGACCCAATATACCGGCCACTACAGCGGACAGCTGAAACTGACAACCGGAAGCGGCAGGGACAGGCCACTATAAACACCGGAGGAAACACCACAGAAGCGCTTCGCAGGAGGCTCCCAAGCACTGAGGATGTCACCTAGACAGGGGATGAAACGTCTGCAACAAAACCTTCCAGCTCGGCGAACAGAACCACAACAGAAAGAGAGAGACAGAGAGGAAATTGGAGAGTGGGAAAGAGAGAGAGATAGAGAGGAAATGGGAGAGTGGGAAAGAGAGAGAGAGAGAGAGAGGCAAAGGGAGAGTGGGAAAGAGAGAGAGAGATAGAGATAGAGAGGAAATGGGAGAGTGGGAAAGAGAGAGAGATAGAGAGGAAATGGGATACTGGGAACGAGAGAGAGAGATAGAGAGGAAATGGGAGAGTGGGAAAGAGAGAGAGAAAGAGAGAAAATGGGAGAGTGGGAAAGAGAGATATAGAGAGCAAATGGGAGAGTGGGAAAGAGAAAGAGAGAGAGATAGAGAGAGGAAATGGGAGAGTGGGAAAGAGAGATAGATAGAGAGGAAATGGGAAAGTGGGAAAGAGAGAGATAGAGAGGAAATGGGAGAGTGGGAGAGAGAGAGAGGAAATTGGAGAGTAGGAAAGAGAGAGAGAGGTAGAAATGGGAGAGTGGGAAAGAGAGAGATAGAGAGTTAGAGAGGAAATGGGAGAGTGGGAAAGAGAGAGATAGAGAGGAAATGGGAAAGTGGGAAAGACAGAGAGAGAGGAAATGGGAGAGTGGGAAAGAGAGTGAGAGAGATAGAGAGGAAATGGGAGAGTGGGAACAAGAGAGAGAGAGGAAATGGGAGAGTGTGAAAGAGAGATAGAGAGATAGAGAGGAAATGGGAGAGAGGGAAAGATACAGAGAGATAGAGAGAGGAAATGGGAGAGTGGGATAGAGAGAGAGATAGAGAGGAAATAGGAGAGTGGGAAAGAGAAAGAGAGAGAGAGATAGAGAGGAAATGTGAGAGTGGGAGAGAGATAGAGAGAGGAAATGGTAGAGAGGGAAAGAGAGTGATCGGAAATGGGAGAGTGGGAAAGAGAGAGAGAGATAGAGAGGAAATGGGAAAGTGGGAAAGAGAGAGAGAGAAGAAATGGGAGTGTGGGAGAGAGAGAGAGAGGAAATTGGAGAGTGGGAAAGAGAGAGAGAGGAAATGGGAGAGTGGGAAAGAGAGAGAGATAGAGAGGTAATGGAAGAGTGGGAGAGAGATAGAGATAGAGAGGAAATGGGAAAGTGGGAAATAGAGAGGGAGAGGGAAACAGAGAGAGATAGAGAGAGAGAGGAAACGGGAGAGTGGGAAAGCGAGAGAGAGATAGAGATAGAGCGGAAATGGGAAAGTGGGAAAGAGAGACAGAGATAGAGAGAGGAAATGGGAGAGTGGGAAAGAGACAGAGAGAGAGGAAATGGGAGAGTGTGAAAGAGAGATAGAGAGATAGAGAGGAAATGGGTGAGTGGGAAAGAGAGAGAGAGAAGAAATGGGAGTGTGGGAGAGAGAGAGAGGAAATTGGAGAGTGGGAAAGAGAGAGAGAGGAAATGGGAGAGTGGGAAAGAGAGAGAGATGGAGAGCTAATGGAAGAATGGGAGAGAGATAGAGATAGAGAGGAGATGGGAAAATAGGAAAGAGAGCGAGAGAGGAAATGGGAAAGTGGGAAAGAGAGAGAGATAAATTGGAAATGGGAGAGTGGGAAAGAGAGAGAGAAAAAGAGAGGAAATGGGAGAATGGGAAAGAGAGAGGGAGAGAGACAGAGGAAATGGGAGAATGGGAAAGAGAGAGAGAAGAAATGCGAGAGTGAAAGAGGGAGAGAGATAGAGATAGAGAGGAAATGGGAGAGTGGGAGAGAGAGAGAGACCGAGAGGAAATAGGAGAGTGGGAAAGAGAGATAGATAGAGAGGAAATGGGAGAGTGGGAAAGAGAGAATGAGGAAATGGAAGAGTGGAAAGAGAGAGACAGAGAGATAGAGAGGAAATGGGAGAGTGGCAAAAAGAGAGAGAGATAGAGAAAAAATGGGAGAGTGCAAAAGAGAGAGAGATAGAGAGAGAAGAAATTGGAGAGTGGGAAAGAGAGAGATAGAGAGAGTGAAAATGGGAGAGTGGGAAAGAGAGAGAGAGAGTGGAAATGGGAGAGTGGGAAAGAGAGAGACAGAGAGATAGAGTGGAAATGGGAGAGTGGGAGAGAGAGAGATAGAGAGAAAAGTAGGAGAGTGGGAAAGAGCGAGAGAGATAGAGAGAAAATGGGAGGGTGGAAAAGAGGGAGAGAGAGATAGAGAGAAAATGGGACAGTGGGAAAGAGAGAGAGATAGGATATGGGAGAGTGGGAAAGAGAGATAGATAGAGAGGAAATGGGAGAGTGGGAAAGAGAGAATGAGGAAATGGAAGAGTGGAAAGAGAGAGACAGAGAGATAGAGAGGAAATGGGAGAGTGGCAAAAAGAGAGATAGAGAGGAAATGGGAGAGTGGGAAAGAGAAAGAGAGAGAGAGATAGAGAGAGGAAATGGTAAGTGGAAAAGAGAGAGAAAGAGGAAACGGGATAGTGGGAAATAGAGATAGATAGAGAGGAAATGGGAAAGTGGGAAAGAGAGAGAGAGATGAAATGGGTGAGTGAGAGAGAGAGAGAGGAAATGGGAGAGTGGGAAAGAGAGAGATATAGAGACGTAATGGGAGAGTGGGAAAGAGAGAGAGAGAGGAAATGGGAGAGTGAGAAAGAGAGAGATAGAGAGTTAGAGAGGAAACGGGAGAGTGGGAAAGAGAGAGAGATAGAGGAAATGGGAGGGTGGGAAAGAGAGTGACAGAGATAGAGAGGAAATGGGAGAGTGGGAAAAAGAGAGAGAGAGGAAATGGAAGAGTGGGAAAGAGATAGAGATACAGAAAGGAAATGGGAGAGGGGTAAGACACAGAGAGATAGAGAGATGAAATGGGAGAGTGGGAAAGAGAGAGAGAGAGAGGAAATGGGAGAATGGGAAAGAGAGAGAGAGAGATAGAGAGGAAATGGGAGAGTGGGAAAGAGAGAGAGAGAGAAAGGAAATGTGTGAGTGGGAAAGAGAGAGAGAGAGGAAATGGAAGAGTGGGAAAGCGAGAGAGATACAGAAAGGAAATGGGAGAGGGGTAAGACACAGAGAGATAGAGAGATGAAATGGGAGAGTGGGAAAGAGAGAGAGAGAGAGGAAATGGGAGAGTGTGAAAGAGAGATAGAGAGGAAATGGGTGAGTGGGAAAGAGAGAGAGAGAAGAAATGGGAGTGTGGGAGAGAGAGAGAGAGAGGAAATTGGAGAGTGGGAAAGAGAGAGAGAGGAAATGGGAGAGTGGGAAAGAGAGAGAGATGGAGAGGTAATGGAAGAATGGGAGGGAGATAGAGATAGAGAGGAAATGGGAAAATAGGAAAGAGAGCGAGAGAGGAAATGGGAAAGTGGGAAAGAGAGAGAGATAAAGAGGAAATGGGGGAGTGGGAAAGAGAGAGAGATAAATTGGAAATGGGAGAGTGGGAAAGAGAGAGAGAAAAAGAGAGGAAATGGGAGAATGGGAAAGAGAGAGGGAGAGAGACAGAGGAAATGGGAGAATGGGAAAGAGAGAGAGAAGAAATGCGAGAGTGAAAGAGGGAGAGAGATAGAGATAGAGAGGAAATGGGAGAGTGGGAAAGAGAGAGAGACCGAGAGGAAATAGGAGAGTGGGAAAGAGAGATAGATAGAGAGGAAATGGGAGAGTGGGAAAGAGAGAATGAGGAAATGGAAGAGTGGAAAGAGAGAGACAGAGAGATAGAGAGGAAATGGGAGAGTGGCAAAAAGAGAGAGAGATAGAGAAAAAATGGGAGAGTGCAAAAGAGAGAGAGATAGAGAGAGAAGAAATTGGAGAGTGGAAAGAGAGAGATAGAGAGAGAGAAAATGGGAGAGTGGGAAAGAGAGAGAGAGAGTGGAAATGGGAGAGTGGGAAAGAGAGAGACAGAGAGATAGAGTGGAAATGGGAGAGTGGGAAAGAGAGAGAGAGATAGAGAGAAAAGTAGGAGAGTGGGAAAGAGCGAGAGAGATAGAGAGAAAATGGGAGGGTGGAAAAGAGGGAGAGAGAGATAGAGAGAAAATGGGACAGTGGGAAAGAGAGAGAGATAGGATATGGGAGAGTGGGAAAGAGAGATAGATAGAGAGGAAATGGGAGAGTGGGAAAGAGAGAATGAGGAAATGGAAGAGTGGAAAGAGAGAGATAGAGAGGAAATGGGAGAGTGGCAAAAAGAGAGATAGAGAGGAAATGGGAGAGTGGGAAAGAGAAAGAGAGAGAGAGATAGAGAGAGGAAATGGTAAGTGGAAAAGAGAGAGAAAGAGGAAATGGGATAGTGGGAAATAGAGATAGATAGAGAGGAAATGGGAAAGTGGGAAAGAGAGAGAGAGATGAAATGGGTGAGTGGGAGAGAGAGAGGAAATGGGAGAGTGGGAAAGAGAGAGAGAGGGGAAATGGGAGAGTGAGAAAGAGAGAGATTGAGAGTTAGAGAGGAAACGGGAGAGTGGGAAAGAGAGAGATAGAGAGGAAATGGGAAAGTAGGAAAGAGAGAGAGATAGAGGAAATGGGAGGGTAGGAAAGAGAGTGAGAGAGGTAGAGAGGAAATGGGAGAGTGGGAAATAGAGAGAGAGAGGAAATGGAAGAGTGGGAAAGAGATAGAGATACAGAAAGGAAATGGGAGAGGGGTAAGACACAGAGAGATAGAGAGATGAAATGGGAGAGTGGGAAAGAGAGATAGAGAGATAGAGAGGAAATGGGAGAGTGGGAAAGAGAGAGAGAGAAAGGAAATGTGTGAGTGGGAAAGAGAGAGAGAGATAGAGAGAAAATGGGAAAGTCGGAATGAGAGTGAGAGATGAAATGGGAGAGTGGGAAAGAGCGAGATAGAGAGATAGAGAGGAAATGGGAAAGTGGGAAATCGAGATGGAGAGGGAAACAGAGAGAGATAGAGAGAGAGAGAGGAAATGGTTGAGTGGGAAAGAGAGAGAGATAGAGATAGAGAGGAAACGGGAGAGTAGGAAAGCGAGAGAGAGATAGAGATAGAGCGGAAATGGGTGAGTGGGAAAGAGAGAGAGAGAGGAAATGGGAAGTGGGAAAGAGAGAGATAGAGAGGAAATGGGAGAGTGGGAAAGAGAGAGAGATAGAGAGGAATTTGGAGAGTGGGATAGAGAGAGAGACATAGAGAGAAAATGGGAGAGTGGGAAAGAGAGATAGAGAGATAGAGAGGAAATGCGATAGTGGGAAAGAGAAAGAGAGAGAGATAGAGAGAGGAAATGGGAGAGTGGGAAAGAGAGAGAGAGAGGAAATGTGATCATGGGAAATAGAGATAGATAGAGACGAAATGGGAAAGTGGGAAAGAGAGAGAGAGGAAATTGGAGAGAGGGAAAGAGAGAGAGAGGAAATGGGAGTGTGGGAAAGAGAGAGAGAGATAGAGAGGTAATGGGAGAATGGGAAAGAGAGAGGGATAGAGAGGAAATGGGAGAGTGGGAAAGAGAGAGAGATAGAGAGGAAATGGGAGAGTGGGAAAGAGAGAGAGATAGAGAGAGGAAATGGGAGAGTGGGAAAGAGAGATAGAGAGATAGAGAGGAAATGGGAGAGTGGGAAAGAGAGAGAGAGGAAATGGGAGAGTGTGAAAGAGAGATAGAGAGATTGAGAGGGAATGGGAGAGTGGGAAAGAGAGAGTGAGGAAATGGAAGAGTGGAAAGAGAGACAGAGAGATAGAGGGGAAATGGGAGAATGGCAAAAAGAGAGATAGAGAGGAAATGGGAGAGTGGGAAAGAGAGAGATAGAGAGATAAAGAGGAAATGGTCGAGTGGGAAAGACAGAGAGAGGAAATGGGAAAGTGGGAAAGAGAGAGATAGAGAGATAGAGAGGAAATGGGAGAGTGGGAAAGAGAGAGACAGAGAGATAAAGAGGAAATGGTCGAGTGGGAAAGACAGAGAGAGGAAATGGGAAAGTGGGAAAGAGAGAGATAGAGAGATAGAGAGCAAATGGGAGAGCAGGAAAGAGAGAGAGAGAGAGGAAATGGGAGAGTGCGAAAGAGCGATAGAGAGATAGAGAGGAAATGGGAGAGTGGGAAAGAGAGAGGGAATTAGAGAGAAAATGGGAGAGTGCGAAAGAGAGAGATAGAGAGAGAGTGGAAATGGGAGAGTGGGAAAGAGAGAGGGGTCGAGAGGAAATAGAAGAGTGGGAAAGAGAGAGAGAGATAGAGAGAAAATGGGAGAGTGGGAAAGAGAGAGAGAGAGAGAGAGAGAAGAAATGGAAGGGTGGGAAAGAGAGTGAGAGAGATAGAGAGGAAATGGGAGAGTGGGAAAAAGAGAGAGAGAGAGATGAAATGGGAAATTGGGAAAGAGAGAGAGAGATGGAGAGAGGAAATGGGAGAGTGGGAAAAAGAGAGACAGAGAGATAGAGAGGAAATGGGAGAGTGGGAAAGAGAGAGAGATAGAGCGGAAATGGGAGAGTGGGAAAGAGAGGTTGAGAGAAAATGGGAGATTGGGAAAGAGAGGGAGAGAGGAAATGGGAGAGTGGGAAAGAGAGAGAGAGAGATAGAGAGAGGAAATGGGAGAGTGGGAAAGAGACAGAGATAGAGAGGAAATGGGAGAGTGGGAAAGAGAAAGAGAGAGAGAGAGAGAGGAAAAGTGAGAGTGGGAAAGAGAGAGAGAGGAAATGGGAGAGTGAAAGAGGGAGAGAGATAGAGATAGAGAGGAAATGGGAGAGTGGGAAAGAGACAGAGATAGAGAGGAAATGGGAGAGTGGGAAAGAGAGAATGAGGAAATGGAAGAGTGGAAAGAGAGAGAGAGAGAGAGATAGAGAGAAAATGGGAGAGTGCAAAAGAGAGAGAGGTAGAGAGAGAGGAAGTGGGAGAGTGGGAAAGAGAGAGAGATAGAGAGATGAAATGGGAGAGTGAGAAAGAGAGAAAGAGAGAAAGGAAATGGCTGAGTGGGAAAGAGAGAGAGAGAGATAGAGAGGAAATGAGAAAGTCGGAAAGAGAGCGAGAAAGAGATGAAATGGGAGAGTGGGAAAGAGCGAGATAGAGAGATAGAGAGGAAATGGGAGAGTGGGAAACAGAGAGAGAGGGAAACAGGGAGAGATAGAGAGAGAGAGGAAATGTTTGAGTGGGAAAGAGAGAGAGAGAGAGATAGAGCGGAAATGGGAGAGTGGGAAAGAGAGAGAGAGAGAGGAAATGGAAAAGTGGGAAAGAGAGAGATAGAGAGGAAATGGGAGAGTGGGAAAGAGAGAGAGAGATAGAGAGGAATTTGGAGAGTGGGATAGAGAGAGAGACATAGAGAGAAAATGGGAGAGTGGGAAAGAGAGAGAGAGATAGAGATAGAGAGGAAATGGCAGGGTGGAAAAGAGAGTGAGAGATAGAGAGTAAATGGGAGAGTGGGAAAGAGAGAGAGATAGAGAGGAAATGCGATAGTGGGAAAGAGAAAGAGAGAGAGAGAGGAAATGGGATTGTGGGAAAGAGAGAGAAAGAGAGGAAATGGGAGAGTGGGAGAGATAGAGAGGAAATGGGAGAGTGGGAAAGAGAGAGATAGAGAGGAAATGGGAAAGTGGGAAAGAGAGAGAGAGAGATGAAATGGGAGAGTGGGAAAGAGAGAGAGAGAGGAAATGGGAGAGTGGGAAAGAGAGAGAGTGAGAGATGGAGAGGAAATGGGAGAGTGGGAAAGAGAGAGATGGAGAGAGGAAATGGGACAGTGGGAAAGAAAGAGAGAGCTAGAGAGAGGAAATGGGAGATTGGGAAAGAGAGAGAGATAGAGAGGAAATGGGCAAGTGGGAAAGAGAGAGAGAGACGGAGAGGAAATGTGAGAGTGGGAATGAGAGAGAGGAGAAGAAATGGGAGAGTAGGAAAGAGAGAGAGAGATAGAGAGGAAATGGGAGAGTGGGAAAGAGAGAGACAGAGAGATAAAGAGGAAATGGTCGAGTGGGTAAGAGAGAAAGAGAGAGATAGAGAGAAAATGGGAGAGTGGGAAAGAGAGAGAGAGAGAGGCAATGGGAGAGTGGGAAAGAGCAAGATAGAGAGATAGAGCAGAAATGGGAAAGTGGGAAAGAGAGAGAGAGGAAATGGGAAAGTGGGAAAGAGAGATAGAGAGGAAATGGGAGAGCAGGAAAGAGTGAGAGAGAGGAAATGGGTGAGTGCGAAAGAGAGAAAGAGAAATAGAGAGGAAATGGGAGAGTGGGAAAGAGAGAGAGATAGAGAGAGGAAATGGGAGAGTGTGAAAGAGAGATAGAGAATAGAGAGGAAATGGGAGAGTGGGAAAGAGAGAGAGAGAGAGATAGAGAGAGGAAATGGAAGAGTGGGAAAGAGAGAGAGAGATAGAGAAGAAATGGGAGAGTGGGAAAGAGAGAGACAGAGAGATAGAGAGGAAATGGGAGAGTGGGAAAGAGAGAGAGAGGGAGAGTGTGGAAATGGGAGAGTGGGAAAGAGAGAGAGAGATAGAGAGGAAATGGGAAAGTCGGAAAGAGAGAGAGAGAGGAAATGGTTGAGTGGGAAAGAAAGAGGGAGAGATAGAGATAGGGAGGGAACGGGAGAGTGGGAGAGAGAGAGAGAGTGAGGAAATGGGAAAGTGGGAGAGAGAGAGAGAGAGGAAATGTGAGCGTGGGAAAGAGAGAGAGAGGAAATGGGAGAGTGGGAAAGAGAGAGAGTGAGAGATGGAGAGGATATGGGAGAGTGGGAAAGAAAGAGAGAACTAGAGAGAGGAAATGGAAGATTGGGAAAGAGAGAGAGATAGAGAGGAAATGGGCAAGTGGGAAAGAGAGAGAGACGGAGAGGAAATGGGAGAGTGGGAACGAGAGAGCGGAGAGGAAATGTGAGAGTGGGAAAGAGAGAGAGAGATAGAGTGAGGATATGGGAGAGTGGGAAAGAGAGAGATAGGAAATGGGAAAGTGGGAAAGAGAGATAGAGAGGAAATGGGAGAGCAGGAAAGAGTGAGAGAGAGGAAATGGGTGAGTGCGAAAGAGAGAAAGAGAAATAGAGAGGAAATGGGAGAGTGGGAAAGAGAGAGAGATAGAGAGAGGAAATGGGAGAGTGTGAAAGAGAGATAGAGAATAGAGAGGAAATGGGAGAGTGGGAAAGAGAGAGAGAGATAGAGAGAGGAAATGGAAGAGTGGGAAAGAGAGAGAGAGATAGAGAAGAAATGGGTGAGTGGGAAAGAGAGAGACAGAGAGATAGAGAGGAAATGGGAGAGTGGGAAAGAGAGAGAGAGGGAGAGTGTGGAAATGGGAGAGTGGGAAAGAGAGAGAGAGATAGAGAGGAAATGGGAAAGTCGGAAAGAGAGAGAGAGAGGAAATGGTTGAGTGGGAAAGAAAGAGGGAGAGATAGAGATAGGGAGGGAACGGGAGAGTGGGAGAGAGAGAGAGAGTGAGGAAATGGGAAAGTGGGAGAGAGAGAGAGAGAGGAAATGTGAGCGTGGGAAAGAGAGAGAGAGGAAATGGGAGAGTGGGAAAGAGAGAGAGTGAGAGATGGAGAGGATATGGGAGAGTGGGAAAGAAAGAGAGAACTAGAGAGAGGAAATGGAAGATTGGGAAAGAGAGAGAGATAGAGAGGAAATGGGCAAGTGGGAAAGAGAGAGAGACGGAGAGGAAATGGGAGAGTGGGAACGAGAGAGCGGAGAGGAAATGTGAGAGTGGGAAAGAGAGAGAGAGATAGAGTGAGGATATGGGAGAGTGGGAAAGAGAGAGACAGAGAGATAAAGAGGAAATGGTCGAGTGGGTAAGAGAGAAAGAGAGATAGAGAGAAAATGGGAGAGTGGGAAAGAGAGAGAATAAGAGAAAGAGAGAGGAAATGGGAGAGTGGGAAAGAGCAAGATAGAGAGATAGAGCAGAAATGGGAAAGTGGTAAAGAGAGAGAGAAGAAATGGGAAAGTGGGAAAGAGAGATAGAGAGGAAATGGGAGAGCAGGAAAGAGTGAGAGAGAGAGGAAATGGGTGAGTGCGAAAGAGAGATAGAGAGATAGAGAGGACATGGGAGAGTGGGAAAGAGAGAAGGAGCAATAGAGAGAGGAAATGGGAGAGTGGGAAAGAGAGAGATAGAGAGAGGAAATGGGAGAGTGTGAAAGAGAGAAAGAGAATAGAGAGGAAATGGGAGAATGGGAAAGAGAGAGAGAGATAGAGAGAGGAAATGGGAGAGTGGGAAAGAGAGAGGGATAGAGAGGAAATGGGAGAGTGGGAAAGAGAGAGAGATAGAGAGGAAATGGGAAAGTTGGAAAGAGAGAGAGAGAGATGAAATGGGAGAGTGGGAAAGAGCAAGATAGAGAGATAGAGAGGGAATGGGAAAGTGGGAAATAGAGAGAGAGGGAAAGAGAGAGATAGAGAGAGAGAGAAAATGGTTGAGTGGGAAAGAGAGAGAGATAGAGATAGAAAGGAAACGGGGGAGTGGGAAAGAGAGAGAGAGAGATAGAGAGGAAATGGGAGAGTGTGAAAGAGAGAGAGATAGAGAGGAATTGGGAGAGTGCGAAAATGAGAGAGAGGAAATGGGAGATTGGGAAAAAGAGAGAGAGAGGTAGAGAGGAAATGGGAGAGTGGGAAAGTGAGTGAGAGAGAGAAAGAGAGGAAATTGGAGAGTGGGAAAGTGAGAGTGGAAATGGGGATTGGGAATGAGAGATAGTGAGGAAATTGGAGAGTGAGAAAGAGAGAGAGAAATAGAGACAAAATGAGAGAGTGGGAGATAGAGAGGGAATGGGAAAGTGGGAAAGAGAGAGAGAGGAAATGGGAGAGTGGGAAAGAGAGGGAGAGATAGAGAGAAAATGGGAGATTGGGAGAGAGAGGGAGAGAGGAAATGGGAGAGTGGGAAAGAGAGAGAGAGATAGAGAGAGGAAATGGGAGAGTGGGAAAGAGAAAGAGAGAGAGAGAGAGAGAGGAAATGTGAGAGTGGGGGAGAGGGAGAGAGAGGAAATGGGAGAGTGGGAAAGAGAGAGAGAGGAAATGGGAGAGTGAAAGAGGGAGAGAGATAGAGATAGAGAGGAAATGGGAGAGTGGGAAAGAGAGAGAGATAGAGAGGAAATGGGAGAGTGGGAAAGAGAGAGAGAGGGAGAGTGTGGAAATGGGAGAGTGGGAAAGAGAGAGAGAGATAGAGAGGAAATGGGAAAGTCGGAAAGAGAGAGAGAGAGGAAATGGTTGAGTGGGAAAGAAAGAGGGAGAGATAGAGATAGGGAGGGAACGGGAGAGTGGGAGAGAGAGAGAGAGTGAGGAAATGGGAAAGTGGGAGAGAGAGAGAGAGAGGAAATGTGAGCGTGGGAAAGAGAGAGAGAGGAAATGGGAGAGTGGGAAAGAGAGAGAGTGAGAGATGGAGAGGATATGGGAGAGTGGGAAAGAAAGAGAGAACTAGAGAGAGGAAATGGAAGATTGGGAAAGAGAGAGAGATAGAGAGGAAATGGGCAAGTGGGAAAGAGAGAGAGACGGAGAGGAAATGGGAGAGTGGGAACGAGAGAGCGGAGAGGAAATGTGAGAGTGGGAAAGAGAGAGAGAGATAGAGTGAGGATATGGGAGAGTGGGAAAGAGAGAGATAGGAAATGGGAAAGTGGGAAAGAGAGATAGAGAGGAAATGGGAGAGCAGGAAAGAGTGAGAGAGAGGAAATGGGTGAGTGCGAAAGAGAGAAAGAGAAATAGAGAGGAAATGGGAGAGTGGGAAAGAGAGAGAGATAGAGAGAGGAAATGGGAGAGTGTGAAAGAGAGATAGAGAATAGAGAGGAAATGGGAGAGTGGGAAAGAGAGAGAGAGATAGAGAGAGGAAATGGAAGAGTGGGAAAGAGAGAGAGAGATAGAGAAGAAATGGGTGAGTGGGAAAGAGAGAGACAGAGAGATAGAGAGGAAATGGGAGAGTGGGAAAGAGAGAGAGAGGGAGAGTGTGGAAATGGGAGAGTGGGAAAGAGAGAGAGAGATAGAGAGGAAATGGGAAAGTCGGAAAGAGAGAGAGAGAGGAAATGGTTGAGTGGGAAAGAAAGAGGGAGAGATAGAGATAGGGAGGGAACGGGAGAGTGGGAGAGAGAGAGAGAGTGAGGAAATGGGAAAGTGGGAGAGAGAGAGAGAGAGGAAATGTGAGCGTGGGAAAGAGAGAGAGAGGAAATGGGAGAGTGGGAAAGAGAGAGAGTGAGAGATGGAGAGGATATGGGAGAGTGGGAAAGAAAGAGAGAACTAGAGAGAGGAAATGGAAGATTGGGAAAGAGAGAGAGATAGAGAGGAAATGGGCAAGTGGGAAAGAGAGAGAGACGGAGAGGAAATGGGAGAGTGGGAACGAGAGAGCGGAGAGGAAATGTGAGAGTGGGAAAGAGAGAGAGAGATAGAGTGAGGATATGGGAGAGTGGGAAAGAGAGAGACAGAGAGATAAAGAGGAAATGGTCGAGTGGGTAAGAGAGAAAGAGAGATAGAGAGAAAATGGGAGAGTGGGAAAGAGAGAGAATAAGAGAAAGAGAGAGGAAATGGGAGAGTGGGAAAGAGCAAGATAGAGAGATAGAGCAGAAATGGGAAAGTGGTAAAGAGAGAGAGAAGAAATGGGAAAGTGGGAAAGAGAGATAGAGAGGAAATGGGAGAGCAGGAAAGAGTGAGAGAGAGAGGAAATGGGTGAGTGCGAAAGAGAGATAGAGAGATAGAGAGGACATGGGAGAGTGGGAAAGAGAGAAGGAGCAATAGAGAGAGGAAATGGGAGAGTGGGAAAGAGAGAGATAGAGAGAGGAAATGGGAGAGTGTGAAAGAGAGAAAGAGAATAGAGAGGAAATGGGAGAATGGGAAAGAGAGAGAGAGATAGAGAGAGGAAATGGGAGAGTGGGAAAGAGAGAGGGATAGAGAGGAAATGGGAGAGTGGGAAAGAGAGAGAGATAGAGAGGAAATGGGAAAGTTGGAAAGAGAGAGAGAGAGATGAAATGGGAGAGTGGGAAAGAGCAAGATAGAGAGATAGAGAGGGAATGGGAAAGTGGGAAATAGAGAGAGAGGGAAAGAGAGAGATAGAGAGAGAGAGGAAATGGTTGAGTGGGAAAGAGAGAGAGATAGAGATAGAAAGGAAACGGGGGAGTGGGAAAGAGAGAGAGAGAGATAGAGAGGAAATGGGAGAGTGTGAAAGAGAGAGAGATAGAGAGGAATTGGGAGAGTGCGAAAATGAGAGAGAGGAAATGGGAGATTGGGAAAAAGAGAGAGAGAGGTAGAGAGGAAATGGGAGAGTGGGAAAGTGAGTGAGAGAGAGAAAGAGAGGAAATTGGAGAGTGGGAAAGTGAGAGTGGAAATGGGGATTGGGAATGAGAGATAGTGAGGAAATTGGAGAGTGAGAAAGAGAGAGAGAAATAGAGACAAAATGAGAGAGTGGGAGATAGAGAGGGAATGGGAAAGTGGGAAAGAGAGAGAGAGGAAATGGGAGAGTGGGAAAGAGAGGGAGAGATAGAGAGAAAATGGGAGATTGGGAGAGAGAGGGAGAGAGGAAATGGGAGAGTGGGAAAGAGAGAGAGAGATAGAGAGAGGAAATGGGAGAGTGGGAAAGAGAAAGAGAGAGAGAGAGAGAGAGGAAATGTGAGAGTGGGGGAGAGGGAGAGAGAGGAAATGGGAGAGTGGGAAAGAGAGAGAGAGGAAATGGGAGAGTGAAAGAGGGAGAGAGATAGAGATAGAGAGGAAATGGGAGAGTGGGAAAGAGAGAGAGATAGAGAGGAAATGGGAGAGTGGGAAAGAGAGAATGAGGAAATGGAAGAGTGGAAAGAGAGAGAGAGATAGAGAGAAAATGGGAGAGTGCAAAAGAGAGAGAGATAGAGAGAGTGGAAGTGGGAGAGTGGGAAAGAGAGAGAGATAGAGAGATGAAATGGGAGAGTGAGAAAGAGAGAAAGAGAGAAAGGAAATGGGTGAGTGGGAAAGGGAGAGAGAGATAGAGAGGAAATGGGAAAGTCGGAAAGAGAGCGAGAGAGAGATGAAATGGGAGAGTGGGAAAGAGCGAGATAGAGAGGAAATGGGAGAGTGGGAAATAGAGAGAGAGGGAAACAGAGAGAGATATAAAGAGAGAGGAAATGTTTGAGTGGGAAAGAGGGAGAGATAGAGATAGAGCGGAAATGGGAGAGTGGGAAAGAGAGAGAGAGAGGAAATGGAAAAGTGGGAAAGAGAGAGATAGAGAGGAAATGGGAGAGTGGGAAAGAGAGAGAGATAGAGAGGAATTTGGAGAGTGTGATAGAGAGAGAGAGACATAGAGAGAAAATGGGAGAGTGGGAAAGAGAGAGAGATAGAGAGGAAATGGGAGAATGGGAAAGAGAGAGAGATAGAGAGGAAATGCGATTGTGGGAAAGAGAAAGAGAGAGAGAGAGGAAATGGGATCGTGGGAAAGAGAGAGAGAGAGAGAAAATGGGAGAGTGGGAGAGAGAGAGAGGAAATTGGAGAGTGGGAAACAGAGAGAGAGGAAATGGGAGAGTGGGAAAGAGAGAGATAGAGAGGAAATGGGAAAGTGGGAAAGAGAGAGAGAGAGAGAGAGGCAATGGGAGAGTGGGAAAGAGCAAGATAGAGAGATAGAGCAGAAATGGGAAAGTGGGAAAGAGAGAGAGAGGAAATGGGAAAGTGGGAAAGAGAGATAGAGAGGAAATGGGAGAGCAGGAAAGAGTGAGAGAGAGGAAATGGGTGAGTGCGAAAGAGAGATAGAGAAATAGAGAGGAAATGGGAGAGTGGGAAAGAGAGAGAGATAGAGAGAGGAAATGGGAGAGTGTGAAAGAGAGATAGAGAATAGAGAGGAAATGGGAGAGTGGGAAAGAGAGAGAGAGAGAGATAGAGAGAGGAAATGGAAGAGTGGGAAAGAGAGAGAGAGATAGAGAAGAAATGGGAGAGTGGGAAAGAGAGAGACAGAGAGATAGAGAGGAAATGGGAGAGTGGGAAAGAGAGTGAGAGAGGGAGAGTGTGGAAATGGGAGAGTGGGAAAGAGAGAGAGAGATAGAGAGGAAATGGGAAAGTCGGAAAGAGAGAGAGAGAGGAAATGGTTGAGTGGGAAAGAAAGAGGGAGAGATAGAGATAGGGAGGGAACGGGAGAGTGGGAGAGAGAGAGAGAGTGAGGAAATGGGAAAGTGGGAGAGAGAGAGAGAGGAAATGTGAGCGTGGGAAAGAGAGAGAGAGGAAATGGGAGAGTGGGAAAGAGAGAGAGTGAGAGAGAGAGAGAGGAAATGTGAGAGTGGGGGAGAGGGAGAGAGAGGAAATGGGAGAGTGGGAAAGAGAGAGAGAGGAAATGGGAGAGTGAAAGAGGGAGAGAGATAGAGATAGAGAGGAAATGGGAGAGTGGGAAAGAGAGAGAGATAGAGAGGAAATGGGAGAGTGGGAAAGAGAGAATGAGGAAATGGAAGAGTGGAAAGAGAGAGAGAGATAGAGAGAAAATGGGAGAGTGCAAAAGAGAGAGAGATAGAGAGAGTGGAAGTGGGAGAGTGGGAAAGAGAGAGAGATAGAGAGATGAAATGGGAGAGTGAGAAAGAGAGAAAGAGAGAAAGGAAATGGGTGAGTGGGAAAGGGAGAGAGAGATAGAGAGGAAATGGGAAAGTCGGAAAGAGAGCGAGAGAGAGATGAAATGGGAGAGTGGGAAAGAGCGAGATAGAGAGGAAATGGGAGAGTGGGAAATAGAGAGAGAGGGAAACAGAGAGAGATATAAAGAGAGAGGAAATGTTTGAGTGGGAAAGAGGGAGAGATAGAGATAGAGCGGAAATGGGAGAGTGGGAAAGAGAGAGAGAGAGGAAATGGAAAAGTGGGAAAGAGAGAGATAGAGAGGAAATGGGAGAGTGGGAAAGAGAGAGAGATAGAGAGGAATTTGGAGAGTGTGATAGAGAGAGAGAGACATAGAGAGAAAATGGGAGAGTGGGAAAGAGAGAGAGATAGAGAGGAAATGGGAGAATGGGAAAGAGAGAGAGATAGAGAGGAAATGCGATTGTGGGAAAGAGAAAGAGAGAGAGAGAGGAAATGGGATCGTGGGAAAGAGAGAGAGAGAGAGAAAATGGGAGAGTGGGAGAGAGAGAGAGGAAATTGGATAGTGGGAAAGAGAGAGATAGAGAGGAAATGGGAAAGTGGGAAAGAGAGAGAGAGAGAGAGAGGCAATGGGAGAGTGGGAAAGAGCAAGATAGAGAGATAGAGCAGAAATGGGAAAGTGGGAAAGAGAGAGAGAGGAAATGGGAAAGTGGGAAAGAGAGATAGAGAGGAAATGGGAGAGCAGGAAAGAGTCAGAGAGAGGAAATGGGTGAGTGCGAAAGAGAGATAGAGAAATAGAGAGGAAATGGGAGAGTGGGAAAGAGAGAGAGATAGAGAGAGGAAATGGGAGAGTGTGAAAGAGAGATAGAGAATAGAGAGGAAATGGGAGAGTGGGAAAGAGAGAGAGAGAGAGATAGAGAGAGGAAATGGAAGAGTGGGAAAGAGAGAGAGAGATAGAGAAGAAATGGGAGAGTGGGAAAGAGAGAGACAGAGAGATAGAGAGGAAATGGGAGAGTGGGAAAGAGAGTGAGAGAGGGAGAGTGTGGAAATGGGAGAGTGGGAAAGAGAGAGAGAGATAGAGAGGAAATGGGAAAGTCGGAAAGAGAGAGAGAGAGGAAATGGTTGAGTGGGAAAGAAAGAGGGAGAGATAGAGATAGGGAGGGAACGGGAGAGTGGGAGAGAGAGAGAGAGTGAGGAAATGGGAAAGTGGGAGAGAGAGAGAGAGGAAATGTGAGCGTGGGAAAGAGAGAGAGAGGAAATGGGAGAGTGGGAAAGAGAGAGAGTGAGAGATGGAGAGGATATGGGAGAGTGGGAAAGAAAGAGAGAACTAGAGAGAGGAAATGGAAGATTGGGAAAGAGAGAGAGATAGAGAGGAAATGGGCAAGTGGGAAAGAGAGAGAGATGGAGAGGAAATGGGAGAGTGGGAACGAGAGAGAGGAGAGGAAATGTGAGAGTGGGAAAGAGAGAGAGAGATAGAGTGAGGATATGGGAGAGTGGGAAAGAGAGAGACAGAGAGATAAAGAGGAAATGGTCGAGTGGGTAAGAGAGAAAGAGAGATAGAGAGAAAATGGGAGAGTGGGAAAGAGAGAGAATAAGAGAAAGAGAGAGGAAATGGAAGAGTGGGAAAGAGCAAGATAGAGAGATAGAGCAGAAATGGGAAAGTGGTAAAGAGAGAGAGAAGAAATGGGAAAGTGGGAAAGAGAGATAGAGAGGAAATGGGAGAGCAGGAAAGAGTGAGAGAGAGAGGAAATGGGTGAGTGCGAAAGAGAGATAGAGAGATAGAGAGGACATGGGAGAGTGGGAAAGAGAGAGGGAGCAATAGAGAGAGGAAATGGGAGAGTGGGAAAGAGAGAGATAGAGAGAGGAAATGGGAGAGTGTGAAAGAGAGATAGAGAATAGAGAGGAAATGGGAGAATGGGAAAGAGAGAGAGAGATAGAGAGAGGAAATGGGAGAGTGGGAAAGAGAGAGGGATAGAGAGGAAATGGGAGAGTGGGAAAGAGAGAGAGATAGAGAGGAAATGGGAAAGTTGGAAAGAGAGAGAGAGAGATGAAATGGGAGAGTGGGAAAGAGCAAGATAGAGAGATAGAGAGGGAATGGGAAAGTGGGAAATAGAGAGAGAGGGAAAGAGAGAGATAGAGAGAGAGAGGAAATGGTTGAGTGGGAAAGAGAGAGAGATAGAGATAGAAAGGAAACGGGGGAGTGGGAAAGAGAGAGAGAGAGATAGAGAGTAAATGGGAGAATGGGAAAGAGAGAGAGATAGAGAGGAAATGCGATTGTGGGAAAGAGAAAGAGAGAGAGAGAGGAAATGGGATCGTGGGAAAGAGAGAGAGAGAGAGGAAATGGGAGAGTGGGAGAGAGAGAGAGGAAATTGGAGAGTGGGAAGCAGAGAGAGAGGAAATGGGAGAGTGGGAAAGAGAGAGATAGAGAGGAAATGGGAAAGTGGGAAAGAGAGAGAGAGAGATGAAATGGGAGAGTGGGAAAGAGAGAGAGAGGAAATGGGAGAGTGGGAAAGAGAGAGAGTGAGAGATGGAGAGGAAATGGGAGAGTGGGAAAGAGAGAGAGATGGAGGGAGGAAATGGGACAGTGGGAAAGAAAGAGAGAGCTAGAGAGAAGAAATGGGAGATTGGGAAAGAGAGAGAGATAGAGAGGAAATGGGAGAGTGGGAACGAGAGAGAGGAGAAGAAATGGGAGAGTGGGAAAGAGAGAGAGATATAGAGAGGAAATGGGAGAGTGGGAACGAGAGAGACAGAGAGATAAAGAGGAAATGGTCGAGTGGGTAAGAGAGAAAGAGAGAGATAGAGAGAAAATGGGAGAGTGGGAAAGAGAGAGAGAGAGAGAGGAAATGGGAGAGTGGGAAAGAGCAAGTTAGAGAGATAGAGCAGAAATGGGAAAGTGGGAAAGAGAGAGATAGGAAATGGGAAAGTGGGAAAGAGAGATAGAGAGGAAATGGGAGAGCAGGAAAGAGTGAGAGAGAGAGGAAATGGGTGAGTGCGAAAGAGAGATAGAGAGATGCAGAGGACATGGGAGAGTGGGAAAGAGAGAGAGATAGAGAGAGGAAATGGGAGAGTGTGAAAGAGAGATAGAGAATAGAGAGGAAATGGGAGAGTGGGAAAGAGAGAGAGAGATAGAGAGAGGAACTGGAAGAGTGGGAAAGAGAGAGAGATAGAGAAGAAGTGGGAGAGTGGGAAAGAGAGAGACAGAGAGGTAGAGAGGAAATGGGAGAGTGGGAAAGAGAGAGAGAGGGAGAGTGTGGAAATGGGAGATTGGGAAAGAGAGAGAGAGAGATAGAGAGGAAATGGGAAAGACGGAAAGAGAGAGAGAGAGAGAGAGGAAATGGTTGAGTGGGAAAGAAAGAGAGAGAGATAGAGAGGGAACAGGAGAGTGGGAGAGAGAGAGAGAGTGAGGAAATGGGAAAGTGGGAAAGAGAGAGATAGAGAGGAAATGGGAGAGTGGGAAAGTGAGAGAGCGGAAATGGGAAATTGGGAAAGAGAGAGAGAGAGGTAGAGAGGAAATGGGAGAGTGGGAAAGAGAGTGTGTGAGAGAGAGATAGAGAGGATATTGGAGAGTGGGAAAGTGAGAGTGGAAATGGAGACTGGGAATGAGACATAGTGAGGAAATGTGAGAGTGGGAAAGAGAGAGAGGAAATGGGAGAGTGGGAAAGAGAGAGAGTGAGAGATGGAGAGGAAATGGGAGAGTGGGAAAGAAAGAGAGAGCTAGAGAGAGGAAATGGGAGATTGGGAAAGAGAGAGAGATAGAGAGGAAATGGGCAAGTGGGAAAGAGAGAGACGGAGAGGAAATGGGAGAGTGGGAACGAGAGAGAGGAGAGGAAATGTGAGAGTGGGAAAGAGAGAGAGGAGAGGAAATGGGAGAGTGGGAAAGAGAGAGATAGAGAGGAAATGGGAGAGTGGGAAAGTGAGAGACAGAGAGATAAAGAGGAAATGGTCGAGTGGGTAAGAGAGAAAGAGAGAGATTGAGAGAAAATGGGAGAGTGGGAAAGAGAGAATAAGAGAAAGAGAGAGGAAATGGGAGAGTGGGAAAGAGCAAGATAGAGAGATAGAGCAGAAATGGGAAAGTGGTAAAGAGAGTATGAGGAAATGGGAAAGTGGGAAAGAGAGAAAGAGAGGAAATGGGAGAGCAGGAAAGAGTGAGAGAGAGAGGAAATGGGTGAGTGCGAAAGAGAGATGGAGAGATAGAGAGGAAATGGGAGAGTGGGAAAGAGAGAGGGAGCAATAGAGAGGAAATGGGAGAGTGGGAAAGAGAGAGAGATAGAGAGAGGAAATGGGAGAGTGTGAAAGAGAGATAGAGAATAGAGAGGAAATGGGAGAGTGGGAAAGAGAGAGAGAGATAGAGAGAGGAAATGGGAGAGTGGGAAAGAGAGAGAGATGGAGAGGAAATGGGAGAGTGGGAAAGAGAGAGACAGAGAGATAGAGAGGAAATGGGAGAGTGGGAAAGAGAGAGAGAGGGAGAGTGTGGAAATGTGAGAGTGGAAAAGAGAGAGAGAGATTGAGAGGAAATGGGAAAGTCGGAAAGAGAGAGAGAGAGGAAATGGTTGAGTGGGAAAGAGAGAGAGAGAGATAGAGATAGAGAGGGAACAGGAGAGTGGGAGGGAGAGAGAGTGAGGAAATGGGAAAGTGGGAAAGAGAGAGAGATAGAGAGGAAATGGGAGAGTGTGAAAGAGAGAGAGATTGAGAGGAAATGGGAGAGTGGGAAAGAGAGTTAGAGAGAGAGAGATAGAGAGGATATTGGAGAGTGGGAAAGAGAGAGTGGAATTGGAGACTGGGAATGAGACATAGTGAGTTAATTGGAGAGTGGGAAAGAGAGAGAGAAATAGAGAGGAAATGTGAGAGTGGGAAAGAGAGAGTGGGAGATAGAGAGGAATTGGGAAAGTGGGAAAGAGAGAGAGGAAATGGGAGAATGGGAAAGAGAGAGAGGGAGAGTGTGGAAATGGGAGAGTGGGAAAGAGAGTGAGAGAGATGGAGAGGAACTGGGAGAGTGGGAAAGAGGTAGAGAGAGATAGAGAAGAAATGGGAGAATGCAAAAGAGAGAGAGAGACAGAGATAGAGAGGAAATGGGAGAGTGGGAAAGACAGAGATAGAGAGGAAATGGGAGAGTGGGAAAGAGAGAGATAGAGAGAGGAAATGGGAGAGTGGGAAAGAGACAGAGAGAGAGGAAATGGGAGAGTGTGAAAGAGAGATAGAGAGATTGTGAGGAAATGGGAGAGTGGGAAAGAGAGAGAGGAAATGGGAGAGTGTGAAAGAGAGAGAGAGAGATTGAGAGGGAATGGGAGAGTGGGAAAGAGAGAGATAGAGAGGAAATGGGAAAGTGGGAAAGAGATCGAGATATAGAGAGAGAATGGGAGAGTGGGAAAGAGATAGACAGAGAGATAGAGGGGAAATGTGAGAGTGGGAAAGAGAGAGAGATATAGAGAGAGGAAGTGGGAGAGTGGGAAAGAGAGAGAGATAGAGAGATGAAATGTGAGAGTGAGAAAGAGAGAAAGAGAGAAAGGAAATGGGTGAGTGGGAAAGAGAGAGAGAGATAGAGAGGAAATGGGAAATTCGGAAAGAGAGCGAGAGAGAGATGAAATGGGAGAGTGGGAAAGAGCGAGATAGAGAGATAGAGAGGAAATGGGAGAGTGGGAAATAGAGAGAGAGGGAAACAGAGAGAGATCGAGAGAGAGAGGAAATGTTTGAGTGGGAAAGAGAGAGAGAGATAGAGATAGAGCGGAAATGGGAGAGTGGGAAAAAGAGAGAGAGAGAGGAAATGGGAAAGTGGGAAAGAGAGAGAGAGAGGAAATGGAAAAGTGGGAAAGAGAGAGATAGAGAGGAAATGGGAGAGTGGGAAAGAGAGAGAGAGATAGAGAGGAATTTGGAGAGTGGGATAGAGAGAGAGACATAGAGAGAAAATGGCAGAGTAGAAAAGAGAGAGATAGAGAGTAAATGGGAGAGTGGGAAAGAGAGAGATAGAGAGGAAATGCGATAGTGGGAAAGAGAAAGAGAGAGAGATATAGAGAGGTAATGGGAGAGTGGGAAAGAGAGAAAGAGAGAGAGGAAATGGGATCGTGGAAATGAGAGAGAGAGAGAGGAAATGGGAGAGTGGGAGAGATAGAGAGGAAATTGGAGAGTGGGAAAGAGAGAGATAGAGAGGAAATGGGAAAGTATGAAAGAGAGAGAGAGAGGAAATGGGAGAGTGGGAAAGAGAGAGAGAGAGGAAATGGGAGAGTGGGAAAGAGAGAGAGTGAGAGATGGAGAGGAAATGGGAGAGTGGGAAAGAAAGAGAGAGAGATAGAGAGGGAACATGAGAGTGGGAGTGAGAGAGAGTGAGGAAATGGGAAAGTGGGAAAGAGAGAGGTAGAAAGGAAATGGGAGAGTGTGAAAGAGAGAGAGATTGAGAGGAAATGGGAGAGTGGGAAATTGAGAGAGCGGAAATGGGAAATTGGGAAAAAGAAAGAGAGAGGTAGAGAGGAAATGGGAGAGTGGGAAAGAGAGTGAGAGAGAGAGAGAGATAGAGAGGATATTGGAGAGTGGGAAAGTGAGAGTGGAAATGGAGACTGGGAATGAGACATAGTGAGGAAATTGGAGAGTGGGAAAGAGAGAGAAAGGAAATATGAGAGTGGGAAAGAGAGATAGAGAGGAAATGGGAGAGCAGGAAATAGTGAGAGAGAGGAAATGGGTGAGTGCGAAAGAGAGATAGAGAGGAAATGGGAGAGTGGGAAAGAGAGAGGGAGCAATAGAGAGAGGAAATGGGAGAGTGGGAAAGAAAGAGAGAGATAGAGAAAGGAAATGGGAGAGTGTGAAAGAGAGATAGAGAATAGAGAGGAAATGGGAGAGTGGGAAAGAGAGAGTGGGAGATAGAGAGGAAGTGGGAAAGTGGGAAAGAGAGAGGAAATGGGAGAATGGGAAAGAGAGAGAGATAGGGTGTGGAAATGGGAGAGTGGGAAAGAGAGTGAGAGAGATGGAGAGGAACTGGGAGAGTGGGAAAGAGGGAGAGAGAGATAGAGAAGAAATGGGAGATTGCGAAAGAGAGAGAGAGAGATAGAGAGGAAATGGGAGAGTGGGAAAGACAGAGAGAGAGAGGAAATGGAAGAGTGGGAAAGAGAGAGAGAGATAGAGAAGAAATGGGAGAGTGGGAAAGAGAGAGACAGAGAGATAGAGAGGAAATGGGAGAGTGGGAAAGAGAGTGAGAGAGGGAGAGTGTGGAAATGGGGGAGTGGGAAAGAGAGAGAGAGATAGAGAGGAAATGGGAAAGTCGGAAAGAGAGAGAGAGAGGAAATGGTTGAGTGGGAAAGAAAGAGGGAGAGATAGAGATAGGGAGGGAACGGGAGAGTGGGAGAGAGAGAGAGAGTGAGGAAATGGGAAAGTGGGAGAGAGAGAGAGAGGAAATGTGAGCGTGGGAAAGAGAGAGAGAGGAAATGGGAGAGTGGGAAAGAGAGAGAGTGAGAGATGGAGAGGATATGGGAGAATGGGAAAGAAAGAGAGAACTAGAGAGAGGAAATGGAAGATTGGGAAAGAGAGAGAGATAGAGAGGAAATGGGCAAGTGGGAAAGAGAGAGAGATGGAGAGGAAATGGGAGAGTGGGAACGAGAGAGAGGAGAGGAAATGTGAGAGTGGGAAAGAGAGAGAGAGATAGAGTGAGGATATGGGAGAGTGGGAAAGAGAGAGACAGAGAGATAAAGAGGAAATGGTCGAGTGGGTAAGAGAGAAAGAGAGATAGAGAGAAAATGGGAGAGTGGGAAAGAGAGAGAATAAGAGAAAGAGAGAGGAAATGGGAGAGTGGGAAAGAGCAAGATAGAGAGATAGAGCAGAAATGGGAAAGTGGTAAAGAGAGAGAGAAGAAATGGGAAAGTGGGAAAGAGAGATAGAGAGGAAATGGGAGAGCAGGAAAGAGTGAGAGAGAGAGGAAATGGGTGAGTGCGAAAGAGAGATAGAGAGATAGAGAGGACATGGGAGAGTGGGAAAGAGAGAGGGAGCAATAGAGAGAGGAAATGGGAGAGTGGGAAAGAGAGAGATAGAGAGAGGAAATGGGAGAGTGTGAAAGAGAGATAGAGAATAGAGAGGAAATGGGAGAATGGGAAAGAGAGAGAGAGATAGAGAGAGGAAATGGGAGAGTGGGAAAGAGAGAGGGATAGAGAGGAAATGGGAGAGTGGGAAAGAGAGAGAGATAGAGAGGAAATGGGAAAGTTGGAAAGAGAGAGAGAGAGAGATGAAATGGGAGAGTGGGAAAGAGCAAGATAGAGAGATAGAGAGGGAATGGGAAAGTGGGAAATAGAGAGAGAGGGAAAGAGAGAGATAGAGAGAGAGAGGAAATGGTTGAGTGGGAAAGAGAGAGAGATAGAGATAGAAAGGAAACGGGGGAGTGGGAAAGAGAGAGAGAGAGATAGAGAGTAAATGGGAGAATGGGAAAGAGAGAGAGATAGAGAGGAAATGCGATTGTGGGAAAGAGAAAGAGAGAGAGAGAGGAAATGGGATCGTGGGAAAGAGAGAGAGAGAGAGGAAATGGGAGAGTGGGAGAGAGAGAGAGGAAATTGGAGAGTGGGAAGCAGAGAGAGAGGAAATGGGAGAGTGGGAAAGAGAGAGATAGAGAGGAAATGGGAAAGTGGGAAAGAGAGAGAGAGAGATGAAATGGGAGAGTGGGAAAGAGAGAGAGAGGAAATGGGAGAGTGGGAAAGAGAGAGAGTGAGAGATGGAGAGGAAATGGGAGAGTGGGAAAGAGAGAGAGATGGAGGGAGGAAATGGGACAGTGGGAAAGAAAGAGAGAGCTAGAGAGAGGAAATGGGAGATTGGGAAAGAGAGAGAGATAGAGAGGAAATGGGAGAGTGGGAACGAGAGAGAGGAGAAGAAATGGGAGAGTGGGAAAGAGAGAGAGATATAGAGAGGAAATGGGAGAGTGGGAACGAGAGAGACAGAGAGATAAAGAGGAAATGGTCGAGTGGGTAAGAGAGAAAGAGAGAGATAGAGAGAAAATGGGAGAGTGGGAAAGAGAGAGAGAGAGAGAGGAAATGGGAGAGTGGGAAAGAGCAAGTTAGAGAGATAGAGCAGAAATGGGAAAGTGGGAAAGAGAGAGATAGGAAATGGGAAAGTGGGAAAGAGAGATAGAGAGGAAATGGGAGAGCAGGAAAGAGTGAGAGAGAGAGGAAATGGGTGAGTGCGAAAGAGAGATAGAGAGATGCAGAGGACATGGGAGAGTGGGAAAGAGAGAGAGATAGAGAGAGGAAATGGGAGAGTGTGAAAGAGAGATAGAGAATAGAGAGGAAATGGGAGAGTGGGAAAGAGAGAGAGAGAGATAGAGAGAGGAACTGGAAGAGTGGGAAAGAGAGAGAGATAGAGAAGAAGTGGGAGAGTGGGAAAGAGAGAGACAGAGAGGTAGAGAGGAAATGGGAGAGTGGGAAAGAGAGAGAGAGGGAGAGTGTGGAAATGGGAGATTGGGAAAGAGAGAGAGAGAGATAGAGAGGAAATGGGAAAGACGGAAAGAGAGAGAGAGAGAGAGGAAATGGTTGAGTGGGAAAGAAAGAGAGAGAGATAGAGAGGGAACAGGAGAGTGGGAGAGAGAGAGAGTGAGGAAATGGGAAAGTGGGAAAGAGAGAGATAGAGAGGAAATGGGAGAGTGGGAAAGTGAGAGAGCGGAAATGGGAAATTGGGAAAGAGAGAGAGAGAGGTAGAGAGGAAATGGGAGAGTGGGAAAGAGAGTGTGTGAGAGAGAGATAGAGAGGATATTGGAGAGTGGGAAAGTGAGAGTGGAAATGGAGACTGGGAATGAGACATAGTGAGGAAATGTGAGAGTGGGAAAGAGAGAGAGGAAATGGGAGAGTGGGAAAGAGAGAGAGTGAGAGATGGAGAGGAAATGGGAGAGTGGGAAAGAAAGAGAGAGCTAGAGAGAGGAAATGGGAGATTGGGAAAGAGAGAGAGATAGAGAGGAAATGGGCAAGTGGGAAAGAGAGAGACGGAGAGGAAATGGGAGAGTGGGAACGAGAGAGAGGAGAGGAAATGTGAGAGTGGGAAAGAGAGAGAGGAGAGGAAATGGGAGAGTGGGAAAGAGAGAGATAGAGAGGAAATGGGAGAGTGGGAAAGTGAGAGACAGAGAGATAAAGAGGAAATGGTCGAGTGGGTAAGAGAGAAAGAGAGAGATTGAGAGAAAATGGGAGAGTGGGAAAGAGAGAATAAGAGAAAGAGAGAGGAAATGGGAGAGTGGGAAAGAGCAAGATAGAGAGATAGAGCAGAAATGGGAAAGTGGTAAAGAGAGTATGAGGAAATGGGAAAGTGGGAAAGAGAGAAAGAGAGGAAATGGGAGAGCAGGAAAGAGTGAGAGAGAGAGGAAATGGGTGAGTGCGAAAGAGAGATGGAGAGATAGAGAGGAAATGGGAGAGTGGGAAAGAGAGAGGGAGCAATAGAGAGAGGAAATGGGAGAGTGGGAAAGAGAGAGAGATAGAGAGAGGAAATGGGAGAGTGTGAAAGAGAGATAGAGAATAGAGAGGAAATGGGAGAGTGGGAAAGAGAGAGAGAGATAGAGAGAGGAAATGGGAGAGTGGGAAAGAGAGAGAGATGGAGAGGAAATGGGAGAGTGGGAAAGAGAGAGACAGAGAGATAGAGAGGAAATGGGAGAGTGGGAAAGAGAGAGAGAGGGAGAGTGTGGAAATGTGAGAGTGGAAAAGAGAGAGAGAGATTGAGAGGAAATGGGAAAGTCGGAAAGAGAGAGAGAGAGGAAATGGTTGAGTGGGAAAGAGAGAGAGAGAGATAGAGATAGAGAGGGAACAGGAGAGTGGGAGGGAGAGAGAGTGAGGAAATGGGAAAGTGGGAAAGAGAGAGAGATAGAGAGGAAATGGGAGAGTGTGAAAGAGAGAGAGATTGAGAGGAAATGGGAGAGTGGGAAAGAGAGTTAGAGAGAGAGAGATAGAGAGGATATTGGAGAGTGGGAAAGAGAGAGTGGAATTGGAGACTGGGAATGAGACATAGTGAGTTAATTGGAGAGTGGGAAAGAGAGAGAGAAATAGAGAGGAAATGTGAGAGTGGGAAAGAGAGAGTGGGAGATAGAGAGGAATTGGGAAAGTGGGAAAGAGAGAGAGGAAATGGGAGAATGGGAAAGAGAGAGAGGGAGAGTGTGGAAATGGGAGAGTGGGAAAGAGAGTGAGAGAGATGGAGAGGAACTGGGAGAGTGGGAAAGAGGTAGAGAGAGATAGAGAAGAAATGGGAGAATGCAAAAGAGAGAGAGAGACAGAGATAGAGAGGAAATGGGAGAGTGGGAAAGACAGAGATAGAGAGGAAATGGGAGAGTGGGAAAGAGAGAGATAGAGAGAGGAAATGGGAGAGTGGGAAAGAGACAGAGAGAGAGGAAATGGGAGAGTGTGAAAGAGAGATAGAGAGATTGTGAGGAAATGGGAGAGTGGGAAAGAGAGAGAGGAAATGGGAGAGTGTGAAAGAGAGAGAGAGAGATTGAGAGGGAATGGGAGAGTGGGAAAGAGAGAGATAGAGAGGAAATGGGAAAGTGGGAAAGAGATCGAGATATAGAGAGAGAATGGGAGAGTGGGAAAGAGATAGACAGAGAGATAGAGGGGAAATGTGAGAGTGGGAAAGAGAGAGAGATATAGAGAGAGGAAGTGGGAGAGTGGGAAAGAGAGAGAGATAGAGAGATGAAATGTGAGAGTGAGAAAGAGAGAAAGAGAGAAAGGAAATGGGTGAGTGGGAAAGAGAGAGAGAGATAGAGAGGAAATGGGAAATTCGGAAAGAGAGCGAGAGAGAGATGAAATGGGAGAGTGGGAAAGAGCGAGATAGAGAGATAGAGAGGAAATGGGAGAGTGGGAAATAGAGAGAGAGGGAAACAGAGAGAGATCGAGAGAGAGAGGAAATGTTTGAGTGGGAAAGAGAGAGAGAGATAGAGATAGAGCGGAAATGGGAGAGTGGGAAAAAGAGAGAGAGAGAGGAAATGGGAAAGTGGGAAAGAGAGAGAGAGAGGAAATGGAAAAGTGGGAAAGAGAGAGATAGAGAGGAAATGGGAGAGTGGGAAAGAGAGAGAGAGATAGAGAGGAATTTGGAGAGTGGGATAGAGAGAGAGACATAGAGAGAAAATGGCAGAGTAGAAAAGAGAGAGATAGAGAGTAAATGGGAGAGTGGGAAAGAGAGAGATAGAGAGGAAATGCGATAGTGGGAAAGAGAAAGAGAGAGAGATATAGAGAGGTAATGGGAGAGTGGGAAAGAGAGAAAGAGAGAGAGGAAATGGGATCGTGGAAATGAGAGAGAGAGAGAGGAAATGGGAGAGTGGGAGAGATAGAGAGGAAATTGGAGAGTGGGAAAGAGAGAGATAGAGAGGAAATGGGAAAGTATGAAAGAGAGAGAGAGAGGAAATGGGAGAGTGGGAAAGAGAGAGAGAGAGGAAATGGGAGAGTGGGAAAGAGAGAGAGTGAGAGATGGAGAGGAAATGGGAGAGTGGGAAAGAAAGAGAGAGAGATAGAGAGGGAACATGAGAGTGGGAGTGAGAGAGAGTGAGGAAATGGGAAAGTGGGAAAGAGAGAGGTAGAAAGGAAATGGGAGAGTGTGAAAGAGAGAGAGATTGAGAGGAAATGGGAGAGTGGGAAATTGAGAGAGCGGAAATGGGAAATTGGGAAAAAGAAAGAGAGAGGTAGAGAGGAAATGGGAGAGTGGGAAAGAGAGTGAGAGAGAGAGAGAGATAGAGAGGATATTGGAGAGTGGGAAAGTGAGAGTGGAAATGGAGACTGGGAATGAGACATAGTGAGGAAATTGGAGAGTGGGAAAGAGAGAGAAAGGAAATATGAGAGTGGGAAAGAGAGATAGAGAGGAAATGGGAGAGCAGGAAATAGTGAGAGAGAGGAAATGGGTGAGTGCGAAAGAGAGATAGAGAGGAAATGGGAGAGTGGGAAAGAGAGAGGGAGCAATAGAGAGAGGAAATGGGAGAGTGGGAAAGAAAGAGAGAGATAGAGAAAGGAAATGGGAGAGTGTGAAAGAGAGATAGAGAATAGAGAGGAAATGGGAGAGTGGGAAAGAGAGAGTGGGAGATAGAGAGGAAGTGGGAAAGTGGGAAAGAGAGAGGAAATGGGAGAATGGGAAAGAGAGAGAGATAGGGTGTGGAAATGGGAGAGTGGGAAAGAGAGTGAGAGAGATGGAGAGGAACTGGGAGAGTGGGAAAGAGGGAGAGAGAGATAGAGAAGAAATGGGAGATTGCGAAAGAGAGAGAGAGAGATAGAGAGGAAATGGGAGAGTGGGAAAGACAGAGAGAGAGAGGAAATGGAAGAGTGGGAAAGAGAGAGAGATAGAGAGAGAGGAAATGGGAGAGTGGGAAAGAGACAGAGAGAGAGGAAATGGGAGAGTGTGAAAGAGAGATAGAGAGATTGAGAGGAAATGGGAGAGTGGGAAAGAGAGAGAGAGGAAATGGGAGAGTGTGAAAGAGAGATAGAGAGATAGAGAGGAAATGGGAAAGTGGGAAAGAGAGAGAGAGAGGAAATGGGAGAGTGGGAAAGAGAGAGAGAGGAAATGGGAGAGTGGGAAAGAGAGAGAGTGCGAGATGGAGAGGAAATGGGAGAGTGGGAAAGAGAGAGAGATGGAGAGAGGAAATGGGACAGTGGGAAAGAAAGAGAGAGCTAGAGAGAGGAAATGGGAGATTGGGAAAGAGAGAGAGATAGAGAGGAAATGGGCAAGTGGGAAAGAGAGAGAGACGGAGACGAAATGGGAGAGTGGGAACGAGAGAGAGGAGAAGAAATGGGAGACTGGGAAAGAGAGAGAGAGATAGAGAGGAAATGGGAGAGTGGGAAAGAGAGAGACAGAGAGATAAAGAGGAAATAGTTGAGTGGGTAAGAGAGAAAGAGAGAGATAGAGAGAAAATGGGAGAGTGGGAAAGAGAGAGAGAGAGAGAGAGAGAGGAAATGGGAGAGTGGGAAAGAGCAAGATAGAGAGATAGAGCAGAAATGGGAAAGTGGGAAAGAGAGAGAGAGGAAATTGGAAAGTGGGAAAGAGAGATAGAGAGGAAATGGGAGAGCAGGAAAGAGTGAGAGAGAGAGAGGAAATGGGTGAGTGCAAAAGAGAGATAAAGAGAGAGAGGAAATGGGAGAGTGGGAAAGAGAGAGAGATAGACAGGAAATGGGAGAGTGTGAAAGAGAGATAGAGAATAGAGAGGAAATGGGAGAGTGGGAAAGAGAGAGAGATAGAGAAGAAATGGGAGAGTGGGAAAGAGAGAGACAGAGAGATAGAGAGGAAATGGGAGAGTGGGAAAGAGAGAGAGAGGGAGAGTGTGGAAATGGGAGAGTGGGAAAGAGAGAGAGAGGGAGAGTGTGGAAATGGGAGAGTGGGAAAGAGAGAGAGAGGGAGAGTGTGGAAATGGGAGAGTGGGAAAGAGAGAGAGAGATAGAGAGGAAATGGGAAAGTCGGAAAGAGAGAGAGAGAGAGAGAGAGAGAGGAAATGGTTGAGTGGGAAAGAAAGAGAGAGAGATAGAGATAGAGAGGGAACAGGAGAGTGGGAGTGAGAGAGAGTGAGGAAATGGGAAAGTGGGAAAGAGAGAGGTAGAGAGGAAATGGGAGAGTGTGAAAGAGAGAGAGATTGAGAGGAAATGGGAGAGTGGGAAAGAGAGAGGGAGCAATAGAGAGAGGAAATGGGAGAGTGGGAAAGTGAGAGAGCGGAAATGGGAAATTGGGAAAAAGAGAGAGAGAGGTAGAGAGGAAATGGGAGAGTGGGAAAGAGAGTGAGAGAGAGAGAGATAGAGAGGATATTGGAGAGTGGGAAAGTGAGAGTGGAAATGGAGACTGGGAATGAGACATAGTGAGGAAATTGGAGAGTGGGAAAGAGAGAGAGAGAGAGAGGAAATATGAGAGTGGGAAGAGAGATAGAGAGGAAATGGGAGAGCAGGAAATAGTGAGAGAGAGGAAATGGGTGAGTGCGAAAGAGAGGTAGAGAGATAGAGAGGAAATGGGAGAGTGGGAAAGAGAGAGGGAGCAATAGAGAGAGGAAATGGGAGAGTGGGAAAGAAAGAGAGAGATAGAGAGAGGAAATGTGAGAGTGTGAAAGAGAGATAGAGAATAGAGAGAGGAAATGGGAGAGTGGGAAAAAGAGAGTGGGAGATAGAGAGGAAATGGGAGAGTGGGAAAGAGAGAGGGAGCAATAGAGAGAGGAAATGGGAGAGTGGGAAAGAAAGAGAGAGATAGAGAGAGGAAATGGGAGAGTGTGAAAGAGAGATAGAGAATAGAGAGGAAATGGGAGAGTGGGAAAGAGAGAGTGGGAGATAGAGAGGAAGTGGGAAAGTGGGAAAGAGAGAGGAAATGGGAGAATGGGAAAGAGTGAGAGATAGAGTGTGGAAATGGGAGAGTGGGAAAGAGAGTGAGAGAGATGGAGAGGAACTGGGAGAGTGGGAAAGAGAGAGAGAGAGATAGAGAAGAAATGGGAGATGGCGAAAGAGAGAGAGAGAGATAGAGAGGAAATGGGAGAGTGGGAAAGACAGAGAGAGAGAGGAAATGGGAAAGTGGGAAAGAGAGAGATAGAGAGGAAATGGGAGAGTGGGAAAGAGAGAGAGAGATAGAGAGAGTGGAAATGGGAGAGTGGGAAAGAGACAGAGAGAGAGGAAATGGGAGAGTGTGAAAGAGAGATAGAGAGATTGAGAGGAAATGGGAGAGTGGGAAAGAGAGAGAGAGGTAATGGGAGAGTGTGAAAGAGAGATAGAGAGATTGAGTGGAAATGGGAGAGTGGGAAAGAGAGAGCGATAGAGAGGAAATGGGAAAGTGGGAAAGAGATAGAGATATAGAGAGGGAATGGGAGAGTGGGAAAGAGCGAGACAGAGAGATAGAGAGGAAATGTGAGAGTGGGAAAGAGAGAGAGATATAGAGAGGGAATGGGAGAGTGGGAAATAGAGAGACAGAGAGATAGAGAGGAAATGTGAGAGTGGGAAAGAGAGCGATAGAGAGAGGAAATGGGAGAGTGGGAAAGAGATAGAGATATAGAGAGGGAATGGGAGAGTGGGAAAGAGAGAGACAGAGAGATAGAGAGGAAATGTGAGAGCGGGAAAGAGAGAGAGATAGAGAGGAAATGGGAAAGTCGGAAAGAGAGAGAGAGAGAGATGAAATGGGAGAGTGGGAAAGAGCGAGATAGAGAGGGAATGGGAAATTGTGAAATAGAGAGAGAGGGAAAGAGAGAGATAGAGAGAGAGAGGAAATGGGAGAGTGGGAAAGAGAGAGAGAGATAGACATAGAGTGGAAATGGGAGCATGGGAAAGAGAGAGAGAGATAGAGAGGAAATGGGAGAGTGTGAAAGAGAGAAAGATAGAGAGAAAATGGGAGAGTGGGAAAATGAGAGAGAGGAAATGGGAAATTGGGAAAAGGAGAGAGAGAGGTAGAGAGGAAATGGGAGAGTGGGAAAGAGAGTGTGAGAGAGAGAGATAGAGAGGAAATTGGAGAGTGGGAAAGTGAGAGTGGAAATGGGGAATGGGAATGAGAGAGAGTGAGGAAATTGGAGAGTGGGAAAGAGAGAGAGATAGAGAGGAAATGCGATAGTGGGAAAGAGAAAGAGAGAGAGAGAGGAAATGGGATCGTGGGAAAGAGAGAGAGAGAGAGGAAATGGGAGAGTGGGAAAATGAGAGAGAGGAAATGGGAAATTGGGAAAAGGAGAGAGAGAGGTAGAGAGGAAATGGGAGAGTGGGAAAGAGAGTGAGAGAGAGAGATATAGAGAGGAAATTGGAGAGTGGGAAACAGAGAGAGAGGAAATGGGAGAGTGGGAAAGAGAGAGATAGAGAGTAAATGGGAAAGTGGGAAAGAGAGAGAGAGAGAGAAGAAATGGGAGAGTGGGAAAGAGAGAGAGAGGAAATGGGAGAGTGGGAAAGAGAGAGAGAGATAGAGAGAGAGGAAATGGGAGAGTGGGAAAGAGACAGAGAGAGAGGAAATGGGAGAGTGTGAAAGAGAGATAGAGAGATTGAGAGGAAATGGGAGAGTGGGAAAGAGAGAGAGAGGAAATGGGAGAGTGTGAAAGAGAGATAGAGAGATTGACTGGAAATGGGAGAGTGGGAAAGAGAGAGCGATAGAGAGGAAATGGGAAAGTGGGAAAGAGATAGAGATATAGAGAGGGAATGGGAGAGTGGGAAAGAGCGAGACAGAGAGATAGAGAGGAAATGTGAGAGTGGGAAAGAGAGAGAGATATAGAGAGGGAATGGGAGAGTGGGAAATAGAGAGACAGAGAGATAGAGAGGAAATGTGAGAGTGGGAAAGAGAGCGATAGAGAGAGGAAATGGGAGCGTGGGAAAGAGATAGAGATATAGAGAGGGAATGGGAGAGTGGGAAAGAGAGAGACAGAGAGAGAGAGGAAATGGGAGAGTGGGAAAGAGAGAGAGAGATAGACATAGAGTGGAAATGGGAGCATGGGAAAGGGAGAGAGATAGAGAGGAAATGGGAGAGTGTGAAAGAGAGAAAGATAGAGAGAAAATGGGAGAGTGGGAAAATGAGAGAGAGGAAATGGGAAATTGGGAAAAGGAGAGAGAGAGGTAGAGAGGAAATGGGAGAGTGGGAAAGAGAGTGAGGGAGAGAGAGATAGAGAGGAAATTGGAGAGTGGGAAAGTGAGAGTGGAAATGGGGATTGGGAATGAGAGAGAGTGAGGAAATTGGAGAGTGGGAAAGAGAGAGAGATAGAGAGGAAATGCGATAGTGGGAAAGAGAAAGAGAGAGAGAGAGAGGAAATGGGATCGTGGGAAAGAGAGAGAGAGAGAGGAAATGGGAGAGTGGGAGAGAGGGAGAGGAAATTGGAGAGTGGGAAACAGAGAGAGAGGAAATGGGAGAGTGGGAAAGAGAGAGATAGAGAGGAAATGGGAAAGTGGGAAAGAGAGAGATAGAGAGGAAATGGGAGAGTGGGAACGAGAGAGAGGAGAGGAAATGTGAGCGTGGGAAAGAGAGTGTGGAGAGGAAATGGGAGAGTGGGAAAGAGAGAGACAGAGAGATAAAGAGGAAATGGTCGAGTGGGTAAGAGAGAAAGAGAGAGATAGAGAGAAAATGGGAGAGTGGGAAAGAGAGAATAAGAGAAAGAGAGAGGAAATGGGAGAGTGGGAAAGAGCAAGATAGAGAGATAGAGCAGAAATGGGAAAGTGGTAAAGAGAGTATGAGGAAATGGGAAAGTGGGAAAGAGAGATAGAGAGGAAATGGGAGAGCAGGAAAGAGTGAGAGAGAGAGAGGAAATGGGTGAGTGCGAAAGAGAGATGGAGAGATAGAGAGGAAATGGGAGAGTGGGAAAGAGAGAGGGAGCAATAGAGAGAGGAAATGGGAGAGTGGTAAAGAGAGAGAGATAGAGAGAGGAAATGGGAGAGTGTGAAAGAGAGATAGAGAATAGAGAGGAAATGGGAGAGTGGGAAAGAGAGAGAGAGATAGAGAGAGGAAATGGGAGAGTGGGAAAGAGAGAGAGATAGAGAGAGGAAATGGGAGAGTGGGAAAGAAAGAGAGTGAGAGATAGAGAGAGGAAATGGGAGAGTGGGAAAGAGAGAGAGATGGAGAGGAAATGGGAGAGTGGGAAAGAGAGAGACAGAGAGATAAAGAGGAAATGGTCGAGTGGGTAAGAGAGAAAGAGATAGATAGAGAGAAATGGGAGAGTGGGAAAGAGAGAATAAGAGAAAGAGGGAGGAAATGGGAGAGTGGGAAAGAGCAAGATAGAGAGATAGAGCAGAAATGGGAAAGTGGTAAAGAGAGTATGATGAAATGGGAAAGTGGGAAAGAGAGATAGAGAGGAAATGGGAGAGCAGGAAAGAGTGAGAGAGAGAGGAAATGTGTGAGTGCGAAAGAGAGATGGAGAGATAGAGAGGAAATGGGAAAGTGGGAAAGAGAGAGGGAGCAATAGAGAGAGGAAATGGGAGAGTGGGAAAGAGAGAGATTGAGAGAGGAAATGGGAGAGTGGGAAAGAAAGAGAGAGAGAGATAGAGAGAGGAAATGGGAGAGTGGAAAAGAGAGAGTGATGGAGAGGAAATGGGAGAGTGGGAAAGAGAGAGAGAGGGAGAGTGTGGAAATGGGAGAGTGGAAAAGAGAGAGAGCGATAGAGAGGAAATGGGAAAGTCGGAAAGAGAGAGAGAGAGGAAATGGTTGAGTGGGAAAGAGAGAGAGAGAGATAGAGATAGAGAGGGAACAGGAGAGTGGGAGAGAGAGAGAGTGAGGAAATGGGAAAGTGGGAAAGAGAGAGAGATAGAGAGGAAATGGGAGAGTGTGAAAGAGAGAGAGATTGAGAGGAAATGGGAGAGTGGGAAAGAGAGTTAGAGAGAGAGAGATAGAGAGGATATTGGAGAGTGGGAAAGTGAGAGTGGAAATGGAGACTGGGAATGAGACATAGTGAGGGAATTGGAGAGTGGGAAAGAGAGAGAGAAATAGAGAGGAAATGTGAGAGTGGGAAAGAGAGAGTGGGAGATAGAGAGGAATTGGGAAAGTGGGAAAGAGAGAGAGGAAATGGGAGAATGGGAAAGAGAGAGAGGGAGAGTGTGGAAATGGGAGAGTGGGAAAGAGAGTAAGAGAGCTGGAGAGGAACTGGGAGAGTGGGAAAGAGAGAGAGAGAGATAGAGAAGAAATGGGAGAATGCGAAAGAGAGTGAGACAGAGATAGAGAGGAAATGGGAGAGTGGGAAAGACAGAGATAGAGAGGAAATGGGAGAGTGGGAAAGAGAGAGATAGAGAGAGGAAATGGGAGAGTGGGAAAGAGACAGAGAGAGAGGAAATGGGAGAGTGTGAAAGAGAGATAGAGAGATTGTGAGGAAATGGGAGAGTGGGAAAGAGAGAGAGAGGAAATGGGAGAGTGTGAAAGAGAGATAGAGAGATTGAGAGGAAATGGGAGAGTGGGAAAGAGAGAGATAGAGAGGAAATGGGAAAGTGGGAAAGAGATAGAGATATAGAGAGGAAATGGGAGAGTGGGAAAGAGACAGAGAGAGAGGAAATGGGAGAGTGTGAAAGATAGAGAGATTGTGAGGAAATGGGAGAGTGGGAAAGAGAGAGAGAGGAAATGGGTGAGTGCGAAAGAGAGATAGAGAGAGAGAGAGGAAATGGGAGAGTGGGAAAGAGAGAGAGATAGAGAGGAAATGGGAGAGTGTGAAAGAGAGATAGAGAATAGAGAGGAAATGGGAGAGTGGGAAAGAGAGAGAGATAGAGAAGAAATGGGAGAGTGGGAAAGAGAGAGAGAGGGAGAGTGTGGAAATGGGAGAGTGGGAAAGAGAGAGAGAGATAGAGAGGAAATGGGAAAGTCAGAAAGAGAGAGAGAGAGGAAATGGTTGAGTGGGAAAGAAAGAGAGAGAGATAGAGATAGAGAGGGAACAGGAGAGTGGGAGTGAGAGAGAGTGAGGAAATGGGAAAGTGGGAAAGAGAGAGGTAGAGAGGAAATAGGAGAGTGTGAAAGAGAGGGAGATTGAGAGGAAACGGGAGAGTGGGAAAGTGAGAGAGCGGAAATGGGAAATTGGGAAAAAGAGGTAGAGAGGAAATGGGAGAGTGGGAAAGAGAGTGAGAGAGAGAGAGATAGGGAGAATATTGGAGAGTGGGAAAGTGAGAGTGGAAATGGAGACTGGGAATGAGACATAGTGAGGAAATTGGAGAGTGGGAAAGAGAGAGAGAGAGAGGAAATATGAGAGTGGGAAAGAGAGATAGAGAGGAAATGGGAGAGCAGGAAATAGTGAGAGAGAGGAAATGGGTGAGTGCGAAAGAGAGATAGAGAGATAGAGAGGAAATGGGAGAGTGGGAAAGAAAGAGAGAGATAGAGAGAGGAAATAGGAGAGTGTGAAAGAGAGATAGAGAATAGAGAGGAAATGGGAGAGTGGGAAAGAGAGAGTGGGAGATAGAGAGGAAGTGGGAAAGTGGGAAAGAGAGAGGAAATGGGAGAATGGGAAAGAGAGAGAGATAGATTGTGGAAATGGGAGAGTGGGAAAGAGAGTGAGAGAGATGGAGAGGAACTGGGAGAGTGGGAAAGAGAGAGAGAGAGATAGAGAAGAAATGGGAGATTGCGAAAGAGAGAGAGAGAGAGATAGAGAGGAAATGGGAGAGTGGGAAAGACAGAGAGAGAGGAAATGGGAAAGTGGGAAAGAGAGAGATAGAGAGGAAATGGGAGAGTGGGAAAGAGAGAGAGATATAGAGAGGAAATGGAAAATTCGGAAAGAGAGCGAGAGAGAGATGAAATGGGAGAGTGGGAAAGAGCGAGATAGAGAGATAGAGAGGAAATGGGAGAGTGGGAAATAGAGAGAGAGGGAAACAGAGAGATAGAGAGAGAGAGAGGAAATGTTTGAGTGGGAAAGAGAGAGAGATAGAGATAGAGCGGAAATGGGAGAGTGGGAAAGAGAGAGAGAGATAGAGAGGAATTTGGAGAGTGGGATAGAGAGAGAGACATAGAGAGAAAATGGCAGAGTGGAAAAGAGAGAGATAGAGAGTAAATGGGAGAGTGGGAAAGAGAGAGAGATAGAGAGAGGTAATGGGAGAGTGGGAAAGAGAGAGAGAGAGGAAATGGGATCGTGGAAAAGAGAGAGAGAGAGGAAATAGGAGAGTGGGAGAGATAGAGAGGAAATTGGAGAGTGGGAAAGAGAGAGATAGAGAGGAAATGGGAAAGTGGGAAAGAGAGAGAGAGAGGAAATGGGAGAGTGGGAAAGAGAGAGAGAGAGGAAATGGGAGAGTGGGAAAGAGAGAGAGTGAGAAATGGAGAGGAAATGGGAGAGTGGGAAAGAGAGAGAGATGGAGAGAGGAAATGGGACAGTGGGAAAGAAAGAGAGACAGAGAGGAAATGGGAGAGTGGGAACGAGAGAGAGGAGAAGAAATGGGAGAGTGGGAAAGAGAGAGAGATAGAGAGGAAATGGGAGAGTGGGAAAGAGAGAGACAGAGAGATAAAGAGGAAATGGTTGAGTGGGTAAGAGAGAAAGAGAGAGATAGAGAGAAAATGGGAGAGTGGGAAAGAGAGAGAGAGAGAGAGAGAGGAAATGGGAGAGTGGGAAAGAGCAAGATAGAGAGATAGATCAGAAATGGGAAAGTGGGAAAGAGAGATAGAGAGGAAATGGGAGAGCAGGAAAGAGTGAGAGAGAGAGGAAATGGGTGAGTGCGAAAGAGAGATAGAGAGAGAGAGAGGAAATGGGAGAGTGGGAAAGAGAGATAGAGAATAGAGAGGAAATGGGAGAGTGTGAAAGAGAGAGATGGAGAGAGGAAATGGGACAGTGGGAAAGAAAGAGAGAGCTAGAGAGAGGAAATGGGAGATTGGGAAAGAGAGAGAGATAGAGAGGAAATGGGCAAGTGGGAAAGAGAGAGAGACAGAGAGGAAATGGGAGAGTGGGAACGAGAGAGAGGAGAAGAAATGGGCGAGTGGGAAAGAGAGAGAGAGATAGAGAGGAAATGGGAGAGTGGGAAAGAGAGAGACAGAGAGATAAAGAGGAAATGGTTGAGTGGGTAAGAGAGAAAGAGAGAGATAGAGAGAAAATGGGAGAGTGGGAAAGAGAGAGAGAGAGAGAGAGAGAGGAAATGGGAGAGTGGGAAAGAGCAAGTTAGAGAGATAGAGCAGAAATGGGAAAGTGGGAAAGAGAGAGAGAGGAAATGGGAAAGTGGGAAAGAGAGATAGAGAGGAAATGGGAGAGCAGGAAAGAGTGAGAGAGAGAGGAAATGGGTGAGTGCGAAAGAGAGATAGAGAGGTAGAGAGGACATGGGAGAGTGGGAAAGAGAGAGGGAGCAATAGAGAGAGGAAATGGGAGAGTGGGAAAGAGAGAGAGATAGAGAGAGGAAATGGGAGAGTGTGAAAGAGAGATAGAGAATAGAGAGGAAATGGGAGAGTGGGAAAGAGAGAGCGGGAGATAGAGAGGAAGTGGGAAAGTGGGAAAGAGAGAGGAAATGGGAGAATGGGAACGAGAGAGAGATAGAGTGTGGAAATGGGAGAGTGGGAAAGAGAGTGAGAGAGATGGAGAGGAACTGGGAGAGTGGGAAAGAGGGAGAGAGAGATAGAGAAGAAATGGGAGATTGCGAAAGAGAGAGAGAGAGATAGAGAGGAAATGGGAGAGTGGGAAAGACAGAGAGAGAGAGGAAATGGGAAAGTGGGAAAGAGAGAGATAGAGAGGATATGGGAGAGTGGGAAAGAGAGAGAGAGATAGAGAGAGAGGAAATGGGAGAGTGGGAAAGAGACAGAGAGAGAGGAAATGGGAGAGTGTGAAAGAGAGATAGAGAGATTGAGAGGAAATGGGAGAGTGGGAAAGAGAGAGCGATAGAGAGGAAATGGGAAAGTGGGAAAGAGATAGAGATATAGAGAGAATGGAAGAGTGGGAAAGATCGAGACAGAGAGATAGAGAGGAAATGTGAGAGTGGGAAAGAGAGAGAGACATAGAGAGGGAATGGGAGAGTGGGAAAGAGAGAGAGAGATGAAATGGGAGAGTGGGAAAGAGAGAGCGATAGAGAGAGGAAATGGGAGAGTGGGAAAGAGATAGAGATATAGAGAGGGAATGGGAGAGTGGGAAAGAGAGAGACAGAGAGATAGAGAGGAAATGTGAGAGTGGGAAAGAGAGAGAGATAGAGAGGAAATGGGAAAGTGGGAAAGAGAGAGAGAGAGATGAAATGGGAGAGTGGGAAAGAGCGAGATAGAGAGGGAATGGGAAATTGGGAAAGAGTGAGAGAGGGAAAGAGAGAGATGGAGAGAGAGGAAATGGGAGAGTGGGAAAGAGAGAGAGAGATAGACATTGAGCGGAAATGGGAGCGTGGGAAAGAGAGAGAGAGATAGAGAGGAAATGGGAGAGTGGGAAAGAGAAAGAGAGAGAGAGAGAGGAAATGGGATCGTGGAAAAGAGAGAGAGAGAGAGGAAATGGGAGAGTGGGAGAGAGAGAGAGGAAATTGGAGAGTGGGAAACAGAGAGAGAGGAAATGGGAGAGTGGGAAAGAGAGAGATAGAGAGGAAATGGGAAAGTGGGAAAGAGAGAGAGAGAGATGAAATGGGAGAGTGGGAAAGAGAGAGAGAGGAAATGGGAGAGTGGGAAAGAGAGAGAGTGAGAGATGGAGAGGAAATGGGAGAGTGGGAAAGAGAGAGAGATGGAGAGAGGAAATGGGACAGTGGGAAAGAAAGAGAGAGCGAGAGAGAGGAAATGGGAGATTGGGAAAGAGAGAGAGATATAGAGAGGAAATGGGAGAGTGGGAAAGAGAGAGACAGAGAGATAAAGAGGAAATGGTCGAGTGGGTAAGAGAGAAAGAGAGAGATAGAGAGAAAATGGGAGAGTGGGAAAGAGAGAGAGAGAGAGAGAGGAAATGGGAGAGTGGGAAAGAGAGAGAGATGGAGAGAGGAAATGGGACAGTGGGAAAGAAAGAGAGAGCTAGAGAGAGGAAATGGGAGATTGGGAAAGAGAGAGAGATATAGAGAGGAAATGGGAGAGTGGGAAAGAGAGAGACAGAGAGATAAAGAGGAAATGGTCGAGTGGGTAAGAGAGAAAGAGAGAGATAGAGAGAAAATGGAAGAGTGGGAAAGAGAGAGAGAGAGAGAGAGAGAGAGGAAATGGGAGAGTGGGAAAGAGCAAGTTAGAGAGATAGAGCAGAAATGGGAAAGTGGGAAAGAGAGAGATAGGAAATGGGAAAGTGGGAAAGAGAGATAGAGAGGAAATGGGAGAGCAGGAAAGAGTGAGAGAGAGAGGAAATGGGAGAGTGGGAAAGAGAGAGAGAGAGATAGAGAGGAAATGGGAAAGTCGGAAAGAGAGAGAGAGAGGAAATGGTTGAGTGGGAAAGAAAGAGAGAGAGATAGAGATAGAGAGGGAACGGGAGAGTGGGAGAGAGAGAGAGAGTGAGGAAATGGGAAAGTGGGAAAGAGAGAGATAGAGAGGAAATGGGAGAGTGGGAAAGAGAGAGCGGAAATGGGAAATTGGGAAAAAGAGAGAGAGGTAGAGAGGAAATGGGAGAGTGGGAAAGAGAGTGTGTGAGAGAGAGATAGAGAGGATATTGGAGAGTGGGAAAGTGAGAGTGGAAATGGAGACTGGGAATGAGACATAGTGAGGAAATGTGAGAGTGGGAAAGAGAGAGAGAGAGGAAATGGGAGAGTGGGAAAGAGAGAGAGTGAGAGATGGAGAGGAAATGGGAGAGTGGGAAAGAAAGAGAGAGCTAGGGAGAGGAAATGGGAGATTGGGAAAGAGAGAGAGATAGAGAGGAAATGGGCAAGTGGGAAAGAGAGAGACGGAGAGGAAATGTGAGAGTGGGAAAGAGAGAGTGGAGAGGAAATGGGAGAATGGGAAAGAGAGAGACAGAGAGATAAAGAGGAAATGGTCGAGTGGGTAAGAGAGAAAGAGAGAGATAGAGAGAAAATGGGAGAGTGGGAAAGAGAGAATAAGAGAAAGAGAGAGGAAATGGGAGAGTGGGAAAGAGAGATAGAGAGGAAATGGGAGAGCAGGAAAGAGTGAGAGAGAGAGGAAATGGGTGAGTGCGAAAGAGAGATGGAGAGATAGAGAGGAAATGGGAGAGTGGGAAAGAGAGAGGGAGCAATAGAGAGAGGAAATGGGAGAGTGGGAAAGAGAGAGAGATAGAGAGAGGAAATGGGAGAGTGTGAAAGAGAGATAGAGAATAGAGAGGAAATGGGAGAGTGGGAAAGAGAGAGAGATAGAGAGAGGAAATGGGAGAGTGGGAAAGAGAGAGAGATAGAGAGAGGAAATGGGAGAGTGGGAAAGAGAGAGACAGAGAGATAAAGAGGAAATGGTTGAGTGGGTAAGAGAGAAAGAGAGAGATAGAGAGAAAATGGGAGAGTGGGAAAGAGAGAGAGAGAGAGAGAGAGGAAATGGGAGAGTGGGAAAGAGCAAGATAGAGAGATAGATCAGAAATGGGAAAGTGGGAAAGAGAGATAGAGAGGAAATTGGAGAGCAGGAAAGAGTGAGAGAGAGAGGAAATGGGTGAGTGCGAAAGAGAGATAGAGAGAGAGAGAGGAAATGGGAGAGTGGGAAAGAGAGAGAGTGAGAGATGGAGAGGAAATGGGAGAGTGTGAAAGAGAGAGATGGAGAGAGGAAATGGGACAGTGGGAAAGAAAGAGAGAGCTAGAGAGAGGAAATGGGAGATTGGGAAAGAGAGAGAGATAGAGAGGAAATGGGCAAGTGGGAAAGAGAGAGAGACAGAGAGGAAATGGGAGAGTGGGAACGAGAGAGAGGAGAAGAAATGGGCGAGTGGGAAAGAGAGAGAGAGATAGAGAGGAAATGGGAGAGTGGGAAAGAGAGAGACAGAGAGATAAAGAGGAAATGGTTGAGTGGGTAAGAGAGAAAGAGAGAGATAGAGAGAAAATGGGAGAGTGGGAAAGAGAGAGAGAGAGAGAGAGAGAGGAAATGGGAGAGTGGGAAAGAGCAAGTTAGAGAGATAGAGCAGAAATGGGAAAGTGGGAAAGAGAGAGAGAGGAAATGGGAAAGTGGGAAAGAGAGATAGAGAGGAAATGGGAGAGCAGGAAAGAGTGAGAGAGAGAGGAAATGGGTGAGTGCGAAAGAGAGATAGAGAGGTAGAGAGGACATGGGAGAGTGGGAAAGAGAGAGGGAGCAATAGAGAGAGGAAATGGGAGAGTGGGAAAGAGAGAGAGATAGAGAGAGGAAATGGGAGAGTGTGAAAGAGAGATAGAGAATAGAGAGGAAATGGGAGAGTGGGAAAGAGAGAGCGGGAGATAGAGAGGAAGTGGGAAAGTGGGAAAGAGAGAGGAAATGGGAGAATGGGAATGAGAGAGAGATAGAGTGTGGAAATGGGAGAGTGGGAAAGAGAGTGAGAGAGATGGAGAGGAACTGGGAGAGTGGGAAAGAGGGAGAGAGAGATAGAGAAGAAATGGGAGATTGCGAAAGAGAGAGAGAGAGATAGAGAGGAAATGGGAGAGTGGGAAAGACAGAGAGAGAGAGGAAATGGGAAAGTGGGAAAGAGAGAGATAGAGAGGATATGGGAGAGTGGGAAAGAGAGAGAGAGATAGAGAGAGAGGAAATGGGAGAGTGGGAAAGAGACAGAGAGAGAGGAAATGGGAGAGTGTGAAAGAGAGATAGAGAGATTGAGAGGAAATGGGAGAGTGGGAAAGAGAGAGCGATAGAGAGGAAATGGGAAAGTGGGAAAGAGATAGAGATATAGAGAGAATGGAAGAGTGGGAAAGATCGAGACAGAGAGATAGAGAGGAAATGTGAGAGTGGGAAAGAGAGAGAGACATAGAGAGGGAATGGGAGAGTGGGAAAGAGAGAGAGAGATGAAATGGGAGAGTGGGAAAGAGAGAGCGATAGAGAGAGGAAATGGGAGAGTGGGAAAGAGAGAGACAGAGAGATAAAGAGGAAATGGTCGAGTGGGTAAGAGAGAAAGAGAGAGATAGAGAGAAAATGGGAGAGTGGGAAAGAGAGAATAAGAGAAAGAGAGAGGAAATGGGAGAGTGGGAAAGAGAGATAGAGAGGAAATGGGAGAGCAGGAAAGAGTGAGAGAGAGAGGAAATGGGTGAGTGCGAAAGAGAGATGGAGAGATAGAGAGGAAATGGGAGAGTGGGAAAGAGAGAGGGAGCAATAGAGAGAGGAAATGGGAGAGTGGGAAAGAGAGAGAGATAGAGAGAGGAAATGGGAGAGTGTGAAAGAGAGATAGAGAATAGAGAGGAAATGGGAGAGTGGAAAGAGAGAGAGATAGAGAGAGGAAATGGGAGAGTGGGAAAGAGAGAGAGATAGAGAGAGGAAATGGGAGAGTGGGAAAGAAAGAGAGATAGAGACAGAGAGAGGAAATGGGAGAGTGGGAAAGAGAGAGAGAGGGAGAGTGTGGAAATGGGAGAGTGGAAAAGAGAGAGAGAGATAGAGAGGAAATGGGAAAGTCGGAAAGAGAGAGGGAGAGGAAATGGTTGAGTGGGAAAGATTGAGAGAGAGATAGAGATAGAGAGGGAACAGGAGAGTGGTTGAGAGAGAGAGTGAGGAAATGGGAAAGTGGGAAAGAGAGAGAGATAGAGAGGAAATGGGAAAGTGGGAAAGAGAGTTAGAGAGAGAGAGATAGAGAGGATATTGGAGAGTGGGAAAGTGAGAGTGGAAATGGAGACTGGGAATGAGACATAGTGAGGAAATTGGAGAGTGGGAAAGAGAGAGAGAAATAGAGAGGAAATGTGAGAGTGGGAAAGAGAGAGTGGGAGATAGAGAGGAATTGGGAAAGTGGGAAAGAGAGAGAGGAAATGGGAGAATGGGAAAGAGAGAGAGGGAGAGTGTGGAAATGGGAGAGTGGGAAAGAGAGTGAGAGAGCTGGAGAGGAACTGGGAGAGTGGGAAAGAGAGAGAGAGAGAGAGAGAAGAAATGGGAGAATGCGAAAGAGAGAGAGACAGAGATAGAGAGGAAATGGGAGAGTGGGAAAGACAGAGATAGAGAGGAAATGGGAGAGTGGGAAAGAGAGAGATAGAGAGAGGAAATGGGAGAGTGGGAAAGAGACAGAGAGAGAGGAAATGGGAGAGTGTGAAAGAGAGATAGAGAGATTGAGAGGAAATGGGAGAGTGGGAAAGAGAGAGATAGAGAGGAAATGGGAAAGTGGGAAAGAGATAGAGATATAGAGAGGGAATGGGAGAGTGGGAAAGAGAGAGACAGAGAGATAGAGGGGAAATGTGAGAGTGGGAAAGAGAGAGAGACATAGAGAGAGGAAGTGGGAGAGTGGGAAAGAGAGAGAGATAGAGAGATGAAATGGGAGAGTGAGAAAGAGAGAAAGAGAGAAAGGAAATGGGTGAGTGGGAAAGAGAGAGAGAGATAGAGAGGAAATGGGAAATTCGGAAAGAGAGCGAGAGAGAGATGAAATGGGAGAGTGGGAAAGAGCGGGATAGAGAGATAGAGAGGAAATGGGAGAGTGGGAAATAGAGAGAGAGGGAAACAGAGAGAGATAGAGAGAGAGAGGAAATGTTTGAGTGGGAAAGAGAGAGAGATAGAGATAGAGCGGAAATGGGAGAGTGGGAAAGAGAGAGAGAGAGAGAGAGGAAATGGGAAAGTGGGACAGAGACAGATAGAGAGGAAATGGGAGAGTGGGAAAGAGAGAGAGATAGAGAGGAAATGGCAGAGTGGAAAAGAGAGAGATAGAGAGTAAATGGGAGAGTGGGAAAGAGAGAGAGATAGAGAGGAAATGCGATAGTGGGAAAGAGAAAGAGAGAGAGATAAAGAGAGGTAATGGGAGAGTGGGAAAGAGAGAGAGAGAGAGGAAATGGGATCGTGGAAAAGAGAGAGAGAGAGAGGAAATGGGAGAGTGGGAGAGATAGAGAGGAAATTGGGGAGTGGGAAAGAGAGAGATAGAGAGGAAATGGGAAAGTGGGAAAGAGAGAGAGAGAGGAAATGGGAGAGTGGGAAAGAGAGAGAGAGAGGAAATGGGAGAGTGGGAAAGAGAGAGAGTGAGAGATGGAGAGGAAATGGGAGAGTGGGAAAGAGAGAGAGATGGAGAGAGGAAATGGGACAGTGGGAAAGAAAGAGAGAGCTAGAGAGAGGAAATGGGAGATTGGGAAAGAATTAGAGATAGAGAGGAAATGGGCAAGTGGGAAAGAGAGAGACAGAGAGGAAATGGGAGAATTGGAACGAGAGAGAGGAGAAGAAATGGGAGAGTGGGAAAGAGAGAGAGAGATAGAGAGGAAATGGGAGAGTGGGAAAGAGAGAGAGAGAGAGAGAGAGGAAATGGGAGAGTGGGAAAGAGCAAGATAGAGAGATAGAGCAGAAATGGGAAAGTGGGAAAGAGAGAGAGAAGAAATGGGAAAGTGGGAAAGAGAGATAGAGAGGAAATGGGAGAGCAGGAAAGAGTGAGAGAGAGAGGAAATGGGTGAGTGCGAAAGAGAGATAGAGAGAGAGAGAGGAAATTGGAGAGTGGGAAAGAGAGAGAGATAGAGAGGAAATGGGAGAGTGAGAAAGAGAGATAGAGAATAGAGAGGAAATGGGAGAGTGGGAAAGAGAGAGAGATAGAGAAGAAATGGGAGAGTGGGAAAGAGAGAGACAGAGAGATAGAGAGGAAATGGGAGAGTGGGAAAGAGAGAGAGAGAGAGAGGGAGAGTGGGAAAGAGAGAGATAGATAGAGAGGAAATGGGAAAGTCAGAAAGAGAGAGAGAGAGAGGAAATGGTTGAGTGGGAAAGAAAGAGAGAGAGAGAGAGATAGAGAGGGAACGGGAGAGTGGGAGTGAGAGAGAGTGAGGAAGTGGGAAAGTGGGAAAGAGAGAGGAAATGGGAGAATGGGAAAGAGAGAGAGATAGATTGTGGAAATGGGAGAGTGGGAAAGAGAGTGAGAGAGATGGAGACGAACTGGGAGAGTGGGAAAGAGAGAGAGAGAGATAGAGAAGAAATGGGAGTTTGCGAAAGAGAGAGAGAGAGAGAGATAGAGAGGAAATGGGAGAGTGGGAAAGACAGAGAGAGAGGAAATGGGAAAGTGGGAAAGAGAGAGATAGAGAGGAAATGGGAGAGTGGGAAAGAGAGAGAGAGATAGAGAGGAAATGGAAAATTCGGAAAGAGACAGAGAGAGAGATGAAATGGGAGAGTGGGAAAGAGCGAGATAGAGAGATAGAGAGGAAATGGGAGAGTGGGAAATAGAGAGAGAGGGAAACAGAGAGAGATAGAGAGAGAGAGGAAATGTTTGAGTGGGAAAGAGAGAGAGATAGAGATAGAGCGGAAATGGGAGAGTGGGAAAGAGAGAGAGAGATAGAGAGGAATTTGGAGAGTAGGATAGAGAGAGAGAGACATAGAGAGAAAATGGCAGAGTGGAAAAGAGAGAGATAGAGAGTAAATGGGAGAGTGGGAAAGAGAGAGATAGAGAGAGGTAATGGGAGAGTGGGAAAGAGAGAGAGTGAGAGGAAATGGGATCGTGGAAAAGAGAGAGAGAGAGGAAATGGGAGAGTGGGAGAGATAGAGAGGAAATTGGAGAGTGGGAAAGAGAGAGATAGAGAGGAAATGGGAAAGTGGGAAAGAGAGAAAGAGAGGAAATGGGAGAGTGGGAAAGAGAGAGAGAGAGGAAATGGGAGAGTGGGAAAGAGAGAGAGTGAGAGATGGAGAGGAAATGGGAGAGTGGGAAAGAGAGAGAGATGGAGAGAGGAAATGGGACAGTGGGAAAGAGAGAGAGACAGAGAGGAAATGGGAGAGTGGGAACGAGAGAGAGGAGAAGAAATGGGAGAGTGGGAAAGAGAGAGAGAGCTAGAGAGAGGAAATGGGAGATTGGGAAAGAGAGAGAGATAGAGAGGAAATGGGCAAGTGGGAAAGAGAGAGAGACAGAGAGGAAATGGGAGAGTGGGAACGAGAGAGAGGAGAAGAAATGGGAGAGTGGGAAAGAGAGAGACAGAGAGATAAAGAGGAAATGGTTGAGTGGGTAAGAGAGAAAGTGAGAGATAGAGAGAAAATGGGAGAGTGGGAAAGAGAGAGAGAGAGAGAGAGAGAGGAAATGGGAGAGTGGGAAAGAGCAAGTTAGAGAGATAGAGCAGAAATGGGAAAGTGGGAAAGAGAGTTAGAGAGGAAATGGGAGAGCAGGAAAGAGTGAGAGAGAGAGGAAATGGGTGAGTGCGAAAGAGAGATAGAGAGAGAGAGGAAATGGGAGAGTGGGAAAGAGAGATAGAGAATAGAGAGGAAATGGGAAAGTGGGAAAGAGAGAGAGAGAGGAAATGGGAGAGTGGGAAAGAGAGAGAGAGAGGAAATGGGAGAGTGGGAAAGAGAGAGAGTGAGAGATGGAGAGGAAATGGGAGAGTGTGAAAGAGAGAGAGATGGAGAGAGGAAATGGGACAGTGGGAAAGAAGGAGAGAGCTAGAGAGAGGAAATTGGAGATTGGGAAAGAGAGATAGATAGAGAGGAAATGGGCAAGTGGGAAAGAGAGAGAGACAGAGAGGAAATGGGAGAGTGGGAACGAGAGAGAGGAGAAGAAATGGGAAAGTGGGAAAGAGAGAGAGAGAGAGAGGAAATGGGAGAGTGGGAAAGAGCAAGATAGAGAGATAGAGCAGAAATTGGAAAGTGGGAAAGAGAGATAGAGAGGAAATGGGAGAGCAGGAAAGAGTGAGAGAGAGAGGAAATGGGTGAGTGCGAAAGAGAGATAGAGAGAGAGAGAGGAAATGGTAGAGTGGGAAAGAGAGAGAGAGAGAGATAGAGAAGAAATGGGAGATTGCGAAAGAGAGAGAGAGAGAAGGATAGAGAGGAAATGGGAGAGTGGGAAAGACAGAGAGAGAGAGGAAATGGGGAAGTGGGAAAGAGAGAGATAGAGAGGAAATGGGAGAGTGGGAAAGAGAGAGAGAGATAGAGAGGAAATGGGAAATTCGGAAAGAGAGCGAGAGAGAGATGAAATGGGAGAGTGGGAAAGAGTGAGATAGAGAGATAGAGGGGAAATGGGAGAGTGGGAAATAGAGAGAGAGGGAAACAGAGAGAGATAGAGAGAGAGAGGAAGTGTTTGAGTGGGAAAGAGAGAGAGATAGAGATAGAGCGGAAATGGGAGAGTGGGAAAGAGAGAGAGAGAGAGAAATGGGAAAGTGGGAAAGAGAGAGATTGAGAGGAAATGGGAGAGTGGGAAAGAGAGAGAGAGATAGAGAGGAATTTGGAGAGTGGGATAGAGAGAGAGACATAGAGAGAAAATGGCAGAGTGGAAAAGAGAGAGATAGAGAGTAAATGGGAGAGTGGGAAAGAGAGAGAGATAAAGAGAGGTAATGGGAGAGTGGGAAAGAGAGAGAGAGAGAGGAAATGGGATCGTGGAAAAGAGAGAGAGAGAGAGGAAATGGGAGAGTGGGAGAGATAGAGAGGAAATTGGGGAGTGGGAAAGAGAGAGATAGAGAGGAAATGGGAAAGTGGGAAAGAGAGAGAGAGAGGAAATGGGAGAGTGGGAAAGAGAGAGAGAGAGGAAATGGGAGAGTGGGAAAGAGAGAGAGTGAGAGATGGAGAGGAAATGGGAGAGTGGGAAAGAGAGAGAGAGGGAGAGTGTGGAAATGGGAGAGTGGGAAAGAGAGAGATAGATAGAGAGGAAATGGGAAAGTCAGAAAGAGAGAGAGAGAGAGGAAATGGTTGAGTGGGAAAGAAAGAGAGAGAGAGAGAGATAGAGAGGGAACGGGAGAGTGGGAGTGAGAGAGAGTGAGGAAGTGGGAAAGTGGGAAAGAGAGAGGAAATGGGAGAATGGGAAAGAGAGAGAGATAGATTGTGGAAATGGGAGAGTGGGAAAGAGAGTGAGAGAGATGGAGACGAACTGGGAGAGTGGGAAAGAGAGAGAGAGAGATAGAGAAGAAATGGGAGTTTGCGAAAGAGAGAGAGAGAGATAGAGAGGAAATGGGAGAGTGGGAAAGACAGAGAGAAAGGAAATGGGAAAGTGGGAAAGAGAGAGATAGAGAGGAAATGGGAGAGTGGGAAAGAGAGAGAGAGATAGAGAGGAAATGGAAAATTCGGAAAGAGACAGAGAGAGAGATGAAATGGGAGAGTGGGAAAGAGCGAGATAGAGAGATAGAGAGGAAATGGGAGAGTGGGAAATAGAGAGAGAGGGAAACAGAGAGAGATAGAGAGAGAGAGGAAATGTTTGAGTGGGAAAGAGAGAGAGATAGAGATAGAGCGGAAATGGGAGAGTGGGAAAGAGAGAGAGAGATAGAGAGGAATTTGGAGAGTAGGATAGAGAGAGAGAGACATAGAGAGAAAATGGCAGAGTGGAAAAGAGAGAGATAGAGAGTAAATGGGAGAGTGGGAAAGAGAGAGATAGAGAGAGGTAATGGGAGAGTGGGAAAGAGAGAGAGTGAGAGGAAATGGGATCGTGGAAAAGAGAGAGAGAGAGGAAATGGGAGAGTGGGAGAGATAGAGAGGAAATTGGAGAGTGGGAAAGAGAGAGATAGAGAGGAAATGGGAAAGTGGGAAAGAGAGAAAGAGAGGAAATGGGAGAGTGGGAAAGAGAGAGAGAGAGGAAATGGGAGAGTGGGAAAGAGAGAGAGTGAGAGATGGAGAGGAAATGGGAGAGTGGGAAAGAGAGAGAGATGGAGAGAGGAAATGGGACAGTGGGAAAGAGAGAGAGACAGAGAGGAAATGGGAGAGTGGGAACGAGAGAGAGGAGAAGAAATGGGAGAGTGGGAAAGAGAGAGAGAGAGCTAGAGAGAGGAAATGGGAGATTGGGAAAGAGAGAGAGATAGAGAGGAAATGGGCAAGTGGGAAAGAGAGAGAGACAGAGAGGAAATGGGAGAGTGGGAACGAGAGAGAGGAGAAGAAATGGGAGAGTGGGAAAGAGAGAGACAGAGAGATAAAGAGGAAATGGTTGAGTGGGTAAGAGAGAAAGTGAGAGATAGAGAGAAAATGGGAGAGTGGGAAAGAGAGAGAGAGAGAGAGAGAGAGGAAATGGGAGAGTGGGAAAGAGCAAGTTAGAGAGATAGAGCAGAAATGGGAAAGTGGGAAAGAGAGTTAGAGAGGAAATGGGAGAGCAGGAAAGAGTGAGAGAGAGAGGAAATGGGTGAGTGCGAAAGAGAGATAGAGAGAGAGAGGAAATGGGAGAGTGGGAAAGAGAGATAGAGAATAGAGAGGAAATGGGAAAGTGGGAAAGAGAGAGAGAGAGGAAATGGGAGAGTGGGAAAGAGAGAGAGAGAGGAAATGGGAGAGTGGGAAAGAGAGAGAGTGAGAGATGGAGAGGAAATGGGAGAGTGTGAAAGAGAGAGAGATGGAGAGAGGAAATGGGACAGTGGGAAAGAAGGAGAGAGCTAGAGAGAGGAAATTGGAGATTGGGAAAGAGAGATAGATAGAGAGGAAATGGGCAAGTGGGAAAGAGAGAGAGACAGAGAGGAAATGGGAGAGTGGGAACGAGAGAGAGGAGAAGAAATGGGAAAGTGGGAAAGAGAGAGAGAGAGAGAGGAAATGGGAGAGTGGGAAAGAGCAAGATAGAGAGATAGAGCAGAAATTGGAAAGTGGGAAAGAGAGATAGAGAGGAAATGGGAGAGCAGGAAAGAGTGAGAGAGAGAGGAAATGGGTGAGTGCGAAAGAGAGATAGAGAGAGAGAGAGGAAATGGTAGAGTGGGAAAGAGAGAGAGAGAGAGATAGAGAAGAAATGGGAGATTGCGAAAGAGAGAGAGAGAGAAGGATAGAGAGGAAATGGGAGAGTGGGAAAGACAGAGAGAGAGAGGAAATGGGGAAGTGGGAAAGAGAGAGATAGAGAGGAAATGGGAGAGTGGGAAAGAGAGAGAGAGATAGAGAGGAAATGGGAAATTCGGAAAGAGAGCGAGAGAGAGATGAAATGGGAGAGTGGGAAAGAGTGAGATAGAGAGATAGAGGGGAAATGGGAGAGTGGGAAATAGAGAGAGAGGGAAACAGAGAGAGATAGAGAGAGAGAGGAAGTGTTTGAGTGGGAAAGAGAGAGAGATAGAGATAGAGCGGAAATGGGAGAGTGGGAAAGAGAGAGAGAGAGAGAAATGGGAAAGTGGGAAAGAGAGAGATTGAGAGGAAATGGGAGAGTGGGAAAGAGAGAGAGAGATAGAGAGGAATTTGGAGAGTGGGATAGAGAGAGAGACATAGAGAGAAAATGGCAGAGTGGAAAAGAGAGAGATAGAGAGTAAATGGGAGAGTGGGAAAGAGAGAGAGATAAAGAGAGGTAATGGGAGAGTGGGAAAGAGAGAGAGAGAGAGGAAATGGGATCGTGGAAAAGAGAGAGAGAGAGAGGAAATGGGAGAGTGGGAGAGATAGAGAGGAAATTGGGGAGTGGGAAAGAGAGAGATAGAGAGGAAATGGGAAAGTGGGAAAGAGAGAGAGAGAGGAAATGGGAGAGTGGGAAAGAGAGAGAGAGAGGAAATGGGAGAGTGGGAAAGAGAGAGAGTGAGAGATGGAGAGGAAATGGGAGAGTGGGAAAGAGAGAGAGAGGGAGAGTGTGGAAATGGGAGAGTGGGAAAGAGAGAGATAGATAGAGAGGAAATGGGAAAGTCAGAAAGAGAGAGAGAGAGAGGAAATGGTTGAGTGGGAAAGAAAGAGAGAGAGAGAGAGATAGAGAGGGAACGGGAGAGTGGGAGTGAGAGAGAGTGAGGAAGTGGGAAAGTGGGAAAGAGAGAGGAAATGGGAGAATGGGAAAGAGAGAGAGATAGATTGTGGAAATGGGAGAGTGGGAAAGAGAGTGAGAGAGATGGAGACGAACTGGGAGAGTGGGAAAGAGAGAGAGAGAGATAGAGAAGAAATGGGAGTTTGCGAAAGAGAGAGAGAGAGATAGAGAGGAAATGGGAGAGTGGGAAAGACAGAGAGAAAGGAAATGGGAAAGTGGGAAAGAGAGAGATAGAGAGGAAATGGGAGAGTGGGAAAGAGAGAGAGAGATAGAGAGGAAATGGAAAATTCGGAAAGAGACAGAGAGAGAGATGAAATGGGAGAGTGGGAAAGAGCGAGATAGAGAGATAGAGAGGAAATGGGAGAGTGGGAAATAGAGAGAGAGGGAAACAGAGAGAGATAGAGAGAGAGAGGAAATGTTTGAGTGGGAAAGAGAGAGAGATAGAGATAGAGCGGAAATGGGAGAGTGGGAAAGAGAGAGAGAGATAGAGAGGAATTTGGAGAGTAGGATAGAGAGAGAGAGACATAGAGAGAAAATGGCAGAGTGGAAAAGAGAGAGATAGAGAGTAAATGGGAGAGTGGGAAAGAGAGAGATAGAGAGAGGTAATGGGAGAGTGGGAAAGAGAGAGAGTGAGAGGAAATGGGATCGTGGAAAAGAGAGAGAGAGAGGAAATGGGAGAGTGGGAGAGATAGAGAGGAAATTGGAGAGTGGGAAAGAGAGAGATAGAGAGGAAATGGGAAAGTGGGAAAGAGAGAAAGAGAGGAAATGGGAGAGTGGGAAAGAGAGAGAGAGAGGAAATGGGAGAGTGGGAAAGAGAGAGAGTGAGAGATGGAGAGGAAATGGGAGAGTGGGAAAGAGAGAGAGATGGAGAGAGGAAATGGGACAGTGGGAAAGAGAGAGAGACAGAGAGGAAATGGGAGAGTGGGAACGAGAGAGAGGAGAAGAAATGGGAGAGTGGGAAAGAGAGAGAGAGCTAGAGAGAGGAAATGGGAGATTGGGAAAGAGAGAGAGATAGAGAGGAAATGGGCAAGTGGGAAAGAGAGAGAGACAGAGAGGAAATGGGAGAGTGGGAACGAGAGAGAGGAGAAGAAATGGGAGAGTGGGAAAGAGAGAGACAGAGAGATAAAGAGGAAATGGTTGAGTGGGTAAGAGAGAAAGTGAGAGATAGAGAGAAAATGGGAGAGTGGGAAAGAGAGAGAGAGAGAGAGAGAGAGGAAATGGGAGAGTGGGAAAGAGCAAGTTAGAGAGATAGAGCAGAAATGGGAAAGTGGGAAAGAGAGTTAGAGAGGAAATGGGAGAGCAGGAAAGAGTGAGAGAGAGAGGAAATGGGTGAGTGCGAAAGAGAGATAGAGAGAGAGAGGAAATGGGAGAGTGGGAAAGAGAGATAGAGAATAGAGAGGAAATGGGAAAGTGGGAAAGAGAGAGAGAGAGGAAATGGGAGAGTGGGAAAGAGAGAGAGAGAGGAAATGGGAGAGTGGGAAAGAGAGAGAGTGAGAGATGGAGAGGAAATGGGAGAGTGTGAAAGAGAGAGAGATGGAGAGAGGAAATGGGACAGTGGGAAAGAAGGAGAGAGCTAGAGAGAGGAAATTGGAGATTGGGAAAGAGAGATAGATAGAGAGGAAATGGGCAAGTGGGAAAGAGAGAGAGACAGAGAGGAAATGGGAGAGTGGGAACGAGAGAGAGGAGAAGAAATGGGAAAGTGGGAAAGAGAGAGAGAGAGAGAGGAAATGGGAGAGTGGGAAAGAGCAAGATAGAGAGATAGAGCAGAAATTGGAAAGTGGGAAAGAGAGATAGAGAGGAAATGGGAGAGCAGGAAAGAGTGAGAGAGAGAGGAAATGGGTGAGTGCGAAAGAGAGATAGAGAGAGAGAGAGGAAATGGTAGAGTGGGAAAGAGAGAGAGAGAGATAGAGAAGAAATGGGAGATTGCGAAAGAGAGAGAGAGAGAAGGATAGAGAGGAAATGGGAGAGTGGGAAAGACAGAGAGAGAGAGGAAATGGGGAAGTGGGAAAGAGAGAGATAGAGAGGAAATGGGAGAGTGGGAAAGAGAGAGAGAGATAGAGAGGAAATGGGAAATTCGGAAAGAGAGCGAGAGAGAGATGAAATGGGAGAGTGGGAAAGAGTGAGATAGAGAGATAGAGGGGAAATGGGAGAGTGGGAAATAGAGAGAGAGGGAAACAGAGAGAGATAGAGAGAGAGAGGAAGTGTTTGAGTGGGAAAGAGAGAGAGATAGAGATAGAGCGGAAATGGGAGAGTGGGAAAGAGAGAGAGAGAGAGAGAAATGGGAAAGTGGGAAAGAGAGAGATTGAGAGGAAATGGGAGAGTGGGAAAGAGAGAGAGAGATAGAGAGGAATTTGGAGAGTGGGATAGAGAGAGAGACATAGAGAGAAAATGGCAGAGTGGAAAAGAGAGATAGAGAGTAAATGGGAGAGTGGGAAAGAGAGAGAGATAAAGAGAGGTAATGGGAGAGTGGGAAAGAGAGAGAGAGAGAGGAAATGGGATCGTGGAAAAGAGAGAGAGAGAGAGGAAATGGGAGAGTGGGAGAGATAGAGAGGAAATTGGGGAGTGGGAAAGAGAGAGATAGAGAGGAAATGGGAAAGTGGGAAAGAGAGAGAGAGAGGAAATGGGAGAGTGGGAAAGAGAGAGAGAGAGGAAATGGGAGAGTGGGAAAGAGAGAGAGTGAGAGATGGAGAGGAAATGGGAGAGTGGGAAAGAGAGAGAGATGGAGAGAGGAAATGGGACAGTGGGAAAGAAAGAGAGAGCTAGAGAGAGGAAATGGGAGATTGGGAAAGAATTAGAGATAGAGAGGAAATGGGCAAGTGGGAAAGAGAGAGACAGAGAGGAAATGGGAGAATTGGAACGAGAGAGAGGAGAAGAAATGGGAGAGTGGGAAAGAGAGAGAGAGATAGAGAGGAAATGGGAGAGTGGGAAAGAGAGAGAGAGAGAGAGAGAGGAAATGGGAGAGTGGGAAAGAGCAAGATAGAGAGATAGAGCAGAAATGGGAAAGTGGGAAAGAGAGAGAGAAGAAATGGGAAAGTGGGAAAGAGAGATAGAGAGGAAATGGGAGAGCAGGAAAGAGTGAGAGAGAGAGGAAATGGGTGAGTGCGAAAGAGAGATAGAGAGAGAGAGAGGAAATTGGAGAGTGGGAAAGAGAGAGAGATAGAGAGGAAATGGGAGAGTGAGAAAGAGAGATAGAGAATAGAGAGGAAATGGGAGAGTGGGAAAGAGAGAGAGATAGAGAAGAAATGGGAGAGTGGGAAAGAGAGAGACAGAGAGATAGAGAGGAAATGGGAGAGTGGGAAAGAGAGAGAGAGGGAGAGTGTGGAAATGGGAGAGTGGGAAAGAGAGAGATAGATAGAGAGGAAATGGGAAAGTCAGAAAGAGAGAGAGAGAGAGGAAATGGTTGAGTGGGAAAGAAAGAGAGAGAGAGAGAGATAGAGAGGGAACGGGAGAGTGGGAGTGAGAGAGAGTGAGGAAGTGGGAAAGTGGGAAAGAGAGAGGAAATGGGAGAATGGGAAAGAGAGAGAGATAGATTGTGGAAATGGGAGAGTGGGAAAGAGAGTGAGAGAGATGGAGACGAACTGGGAGAGTGGGAAAGAGAGAGAGAGAGATAGAGAAGAAATGGGAGTTTGCGAAAGAGAGAGAGAGAGAGAGATAGAGAGGAAATGGGAGAGTGGGAAAGACAGAGAGAGAGGAAATGGGAAAGTGGGAAAGAGAGAGATAGAGAGGAAATGGGAGAGTGGGAAAGAGAGAGAGAGATAGAGAGGAAATGGAAAATTCGGAAAGAGACAGAGAGAGAGATGAAATGGGAGAGTGGGAAAGAGCGAGATAGAGAGATAGAGAGGAAATGGGAGAGTGGGAAATAGAGAGAGAGGGAAACAGAGAGAGATAGAGAGAGAGAGGAAATGTTTGAGTGGGAAAGAGAGAGAGATAGAGATAGAGCGGAAATGGGAGAGTGGGAAAGAGAGAGAGAGATAGAGAGGAATTTGGAGAGTAGGATAGAGAGAGAGAGACATAGAGAGAAAATGGCAGAGTGGAAAAGAGAGAGATAGAGAGTAAATGGGAGAGTGGGAAAGAGAGAGATAGAGAGAGGTAATGGGAGAGTGGGAAAGAGAGAGAGTGAGAGGAAATGGGATCGTGGAAAAGAGAGAGAGAGAGGAAATGGGAGAGTGGGAGAGATAGAGAGGAAATTGGAGAGTGGGAAAGAGAGAGATAGAGAGGAAATGGGAAAGTGGGAAAGAGAGAAAGAGAGGAAATGGGAGAGTGGGAAAGAGAGAGAGAGAGGAAATGGGAGAGTGGGAAAGAGAGAGAGTGAGAGATGGAGAGGAAATGGGAGAGTGGGAAAGAGAGAGAGATGGAGAGAGGAAATGGGACAGTGGGAAAGAGAGAGAGACAGAGAGGAAATGGGAGAGTGGGAACGAGAGAGAGGAGAAGAAATGGGAGAGTGGGAAAGAGAGAGAGAGCTAGAGAGAGGAAATGGGAGATTGGGAAAGAGAGAGAGATAGAGAGGAAATGGGCAAGTGGGAAAGAGAGAGAGACAGAGAGGAAATGGGAGAGTGGGAACGAGAGAGAGGAGAAGAAATGGGAGAGTGGGAAAGAGAGAGACAGAGAGATAAAGAGGAAATGGTTGAGTGGGTAAGAGAGAAAGTGAGAGATAGAGAGAAAATGGGAGAGTGGGAAAGAGAGAGAGAGAGAGAGAGAGAGGAAATGGGAGAGTGGGAAAGAGCAAGATAGAGAGATAGAGCAGAAATGGGAAAGTGGGAAAGAGAGTTAGAGAGGAAATGGGAGAGCAGGAAAGAGTGAGAGAGAGAGGAAATGGGTGAGTGCGAAAGAGAGATAGAGAGAGAGAGGAAATGGGAGAGTGGGAAAGAGAGATAGAGAATAGAGAGGAAATGGGAAAGTGGGAAAGAGAGAGAGAGAGGAAATGGGAGAGTGGGAAAGAGAGAGAGAGAGGAAATGGGAGAGTGGGAAAGAGAGAGAGTGAGAGATGGAGAGGAAATGGGAGAGTGTGAAAGAGAGAGAGATGGAGAGAGGAAATGGGACAGTGGGAAAGAAGGAGAGAGCTAGAGAGAGGAAATTGGAGATTGGGAAAGAGAGATAGATAGAGAGGAAATGGGCAAGTGGGAAAGAGAGAGAGACAGAGAGGAAATGGGAGAGTGGGAACGAGAGAGAGGAGAAGAAATGGGAAAGTGGGAAAGAGAGAGAGAGAGAGAGGAAATGGGAGAGTGGGAAAGAGCAAGATAGAGAGATAGAGCAGAAATTGGAAAGTGGGAAAGAGAGATAGAGAGGAAATGGGAGAGCAGGAAAGAGTGAGAGAGAGAGGAAATGGGTGAGTGCGAAAGAGAGATAGAGAGAGAGAGAGGAAATGGTAGAGTGGGAAAGAGAGAGAGAGAGAGATAGAGAAGAAATGGGAGATTGCGAAAGAGAGAGAGAGAGAAGGATAGAGAGGAAATGGGAGAGTGGGAAAGACAGAGAGAGAGAGGAAATGGGGAAGTGGGAAAGAGAGAGATAGAGAGGAAATGGGAGAGTGGGAAAGAGAGAGAGAGATAGAGAGGAAATGGGAAATTCGGAAAGAGAGCGAGAGAGAGATGAAATGGGAGAGTGGGAAAGAGTGAGATAGAGAGATAGAGGGGAAATGGGAGAGTGGGAAATAGAGAGAGAGGGAAACAGAGAGAGATAGAGAGAGAGAGGAAGTGTTTGAGTGGGAAAGAGAGAGAGATAGAGATAGAGCGGAAATGGGAGAGTGGGAAAGAGAGAGAGAGAGAGAAATGGGAAAGTGGGAAAGAGAGAGATTGAGAGGAAATGGGAGAGTGGGAAAGAGAGAGAGAGATAGAGAGGAATTTGGAGAGTGGGATAGAGAGAGAGACATAGAGAGAAAATGGCAGAGTGGAAAAGAGAGAGATAGAGAGTAAATGGGAGAGTGGGAAAGAGAGAGAGATAAAGAGAGGTAATGGGAGAGTGGGAAAGAGAGAGAGAGAGAGGAAATGGGATCGTGGAAAAGAGAGAGAGAGAGAGGAAATGGGAGAGTGGGAGAGATAGAGAGGAAATTGGGGAGTGGGAAAGAGAGAGATAGAGAGGAAATGGGAAAGTGGGAAAGAGAGAGAGAGAGGAAATGGGAGAGTGGGAAAGAGAGAGAGAGAGGAAATGGGAGAGTGGGAAAGAGAGAGAGTGAGAGATGGAGAGGAAATGGGAGAGTGGGAAAGAGAGAGAGAGGGAGAGTGTGGAAATGGGAGAGTGGGAAAGAGAGAGATAGATAGAGAGGAAATGGGAAAGTCAGAAAGAGAGAGAGAGAGAGGAAATGGTTGAGTGGGAAAGAAAGAGAGAGAGAGAGAGATAGAGAGGGAACGGGAGAGTGGGAGTGAGAGAGAGTGAGGAAGTGGGAAAGTGGGAAAGAGAGAGGAAATGGGAGAATGGGAAAGAGAGAGAGATAGATTGTGGAAATGGGAGAGTGGGAAAGAGAGTGAGAGAGATGGAGACGAACTGGGAGAGTGGGAAAGAGAGAGAGAGAGATAGAGAAGAAATGGGAGTTTGCGAAAGAGAGAGAGAGAGATAGAGAGGAAATGGGAGAGTGGGAAAGACAGAGAGAAAGGAAATGGGAAAGTGGGAAAGAGAGAGATAGAGAGGAAATGGGAGAGTGGGAAAGAGAGAGAGAGATAGAGAGGAAATGGAAAATTCGGAAAGAGACAGAGAGAGAGATGAAATGGGAGAGTGGGAAAGAGCGAGATAGAGAGATAGAGAGGAAATGGGAGAGTGGGAAATAGAGAGAGAGGGAAACAGAGAGAGATAGAGAGAGAGAGGAAATGTTTGAGTGGGAAAGAGAGAGAGATAGAGATAGAGCGGAAATGGGAGAGTGGGAAAGAGAGAGAGAGATAGAGAGGAATTTGGAGAGTAGGATAGAGAGAGAGAGACATAGAGAGAAAATGGCAGAGTGGAAAAGAGAGAGATAGAGAGTAAATGGGAGAGTGGGAAAGAGAGAGATAGAGAGAGGTAATGGGAGAGTGGGAAAGAGAGAGAGTGAGAGGAAATGGGATCGTGGAAAAGAGAGAGAGAGAGGAAATGGGAGAGTGGGAGAGATAGAGAGGAAATTGGAGAGTGGGAAAGAGAGAGATAGAGAGGAAATGGGAAAGTGGGAAAGAGAGAAAGAGAGGAAATGGGAGAGTGGGAAAGAGAGAGAGAGAGGAAATGGGAGAGTGGGAAAGAGAGAGAGTGAGAGATGGAGAGGAAATGGGAGAGTGGGAAAGAGAGAGAGATGGAGAGAGGAAATGGGACAGTGGGAAAGAGAGAGAGACAGAGAGGAAATGGGAGAGTGGGAACGAGAGAGAGGAGAAGAAATGGGAGAGTGGGAAAGAGAGAGAGAGAGCTAGAGAGAGGAAATGGGAGATTGGGAAAGAGAGAGAGATAGAGAGGAAATGGGCAAGTGGGAAAGAGAGAGAGACAGAGAGGAAATGGGAGAGTGGGAACGAGAGAGAGGAGAAGAAATGGGAGAGTGGGAAAGAGAGAGACAGAGAGATAAAGAGGAAATGGTTGAGTGGGTAAGAGAGAAAGTGAGAGATAGAGAGAAAATGGGAGAGTGGGAAAGAGAGAGAGAGAGAGAGAGAGAGGAAATGGGAGAGTGGGAAAGAGCAAGTTAGAGAGATAGAGCAGAAATGGGAAAGTGGGAAAGAGAGTTAGAGAGGAAATGGGAGAGCAGGAAAGAGTGAGAGAGAGAGGAAATGGGTGAGTGCGAAAGAGAGATAGAGAGAGAGAGGAAATGGGAGAGTGGGAAAGAGAGATAGAGAATAGAGAGGAAATGGGAAAGTGGGAAAGAGAGAGAGAGAGGAAATGGGAGAGTGGGAAAGAGAGAGAGAGAGGAAATGGGAGAGTGGGAAAGAGAGAGAGTGAGAGATGGAGAGGAAATGGGAGAGTGTGAAAGAGAGAGAGATGGAGAGAGGAAATGGGACAGTGGGAAAGAAGGAGAGAGCTAGAGAGAGGAAATTGGAGATTGGGAAAGAGAGATAGATAGAGAGGAAATGGGCAAGTGGGAAAGAGAGAGAGACAGAGAGGAAATGGGAGAGTGGGAACGAGAGAGAGGAGAAGAAATGGGAAAGTGGGAAAGAGAGAGAGAGAGAGAGGAAATGGGAGAGTGGGAAAGAGCAAGATAGAGAGATAGAGCAGAAATTGGAAAGTGGGAAAGAGAGATAGAGAGGAAATGGGAGAGCAGGAAAGAGTGAGAGAGAGAGGAAATGGGTGAGTGCGAAAGAGAGATAGAGAGAGAGAGAGGAAATGGTAGAGTGGGAAAGAGAGAGAGAGAGAGATAGAGAAGAAATGGGAGATTGCGAAAGAGAGAGAGAGAGAAGGATAGAGAGGAAATGGGAGAGTGGGAAAGACAGAGAGAGAGAGGAAATGGGGAAGTGGGAAAGAGAGAGATAGAGAGGAAATGGGAGAGTGGGAAAGAGAGAGAGAGATAGAGAGGAAATGGGAAATTCGGAAAGAGAGCGAGAGAGAGATGAAATGGGAGAGTGGGAAAGAGTGAGATAGAGAGATAGAGGGGAAATGGGAGAGTGGGAAATAGAGAGAGAGGGAAACAGAGAGAGATAGAGAGAGAGAGGAAGTGTTTGAGTGGGAAAGAGAGAGAGATAGAGATAGAGCGGAAATGGGAGAGTGGGAAAGAGAGAGAGAGAGAGAAATGGGAAAGTGGGAAAGAGAGAGATTGAGAGGAAATGGGAGAGTGGGAAAGAGAGAGAGAGATAGAGAGGAATTTGGAGAGTGGGATAGAGAGAGAGACATAGAGAGAAAATGGCAGAGTGGAAAAGAGAGAGATAGAGAGTAAATGGGAGAGTGGGAAAGAGAGAGAGATAAAGAGAGGTAATGGGAGAGTGGGAAAGAGAGAGAGAGAGAGGAAATGGGATCGTGGAAAAGAGAGAGAGAGAGAGGAAATGGGAGAGTGGGAGAGATAGAGAGGAAATTGGGGAGTGGGAAAGAGAGAGATAGAGAGGAAATGGGAAAGTGGGAAAGAGAGAGAGAGAGGAAATGGGAGAGTGGGAAAGAGAGAGAGAGAGGAAATGGGAGAGTGGGAAAGAGAGAGAGTGAGAGATGGAGAGGAAATGGGAGAGTGGGAAAGAGAGAGAGAGGGAGAGTGTGGAAATGGGAGAGTGGGAAAGAGAGAGATAGATAGAGAGGAAATGGGAAAGTCAGAAAGAGAGAGAGAGAGAGGAAATGGTTGAGTGGGAAAGAAAGAGAGAGAGAGAGAGATAGAGAGGGAACGGGAGAGTGGGAGTGAGAGAGAGTGAGGAAGTGGGAAAGTGGGAAAGAGAGAGGAAATGGGAGAATGGGAAAGAGAGAGAGATAGATTGTGGAAATGGGAGAGTGGGAAAGAGAGTGAGAGAGATGGAGACGAACTGGGAGAGTGGGAAAGAGAGAGAGAGAGATAGAGAAGAAATGGGAGTTTGCGAAAGAGAGAGAGAGAGATAGAGAGGAAATGGGAGAGTGGGAAAGACAGAGAGAAAGGAAATGGGAAAGTGGGAAAGAGAGAGATAGAGAGGAAATGGGAGAGTGGGAAAGAGAGAGAGAGATAGAGAGGAAATGGAAAATTCGGAAAGAGACAGAGAGAGAGATGAAATGGGAGAGTGGGAAAGAGCGAGATAGAGAGATAGAGAGGAAATGGGAGAGTGGGAAATAGAGAGAGAGGGAAACAGAGAGAGATAGAGAGAGAGAGGAAATGTTTGAGTGGGAAAGAGAGAGAGATAGAGATAGAGCGGAAATGGGAGAGTGGGAAAGAGAGAGAGAGATAGAGAGGAATTTGGAGAGTAGGATAGAGAGAGAGAGACATAGAGAGAAAATGGCAGAGTGGAAAAGAGAGAGATAGAGAGTAAATGGGAGAGTGGGAAAGAGAGAGATAGAGAGAGGTAATGGGAGAGTGGGAAAGAGAGAGAGTGAGAGGAAATGGGATCGTGGAAAAGAGAGAGAGAGAGGAAATGGGAGAGTGGGAGAGATAGAGAGGAAATTGGAGAGTGGGAAAGAGAGAGATAGAGAGGAAATGGGAAAGTGGGAAAGAGAGAAAGAGAGGAAATGGGAGAGTGGGAAAGAGAGAGAGAGAGGAAATGGGAGAGTGGGAAAGAGAGAGAGTGAGAGATGGAGAGGAAATGGGAGAGTGGGAAAGAGAGAGAGATGGAGAGAGGAAATGGGACAGTGGGAAAGAGAGAGAGACAGAGAGGAAATGGGAGAGTGGGAACGAGAGAGAGGAGAAGAAATGGGAGAGTGGGAAAGAGAGAGAGAGCTAGAGAGAGGAAATGGGAGATTGGGAAAGAGAGAGAGATAGAGAGGAAATGGGCAAGTGGGAAAGAGAGAGAGACAGAGAGGAAATGGGAGAGTGGGAACGAGAGAGAGGAGAAGAAATGGGAGAGTGGGAAAGAGAGAGACAGAGAGATAAAGAGGAAATGGTTGAGTGGGTAAGAGAGAAAGTGAGAGATAGAGAGAAAATGGGAGAGTGGGAAAGAGAGAGAGAGAGAGAGAGAGAGGAAATGGGAGAGTGGGAAAGAGCAAGTTAGAGAGATAGAGCAGAAATGGGAAAGTGGGAAAGAGAGTTAGAGAGGAAATGGGAGAGCAGGAAAGAGTGAGAGAGAGAGGAAATGGGTGAGTGCGAAAGAGAGATAGAGAGAGAGAGGAAATGGGAGAGTGGGAAAGAGAGATAGAGAATAGAGAGGAAATGGGAAAGTGGGAAAGAGAGAGAGAGAGGAAATGGGAGAGTGGGAAAGAGAGAGAGAGAGGAAATGGGAGAGTGGGAAAGAGAGAGAGTGAGAGATGGAGAGGAAATGGGAGAGTGTGAAAGAGAGAGAGATGGAGAGAGGAAATGGGACAGTGGGAAAGAAGGAGAGAGCTAGAGAGAGGAAATTGGAGATTGGGAAAGAGAGATAGATAGAGAGGAAATGGGCAAGTGGGAAAGAGAGAGAGACAGAGAGGAAATGGGAGAGTGGGAACGAGAGAGAGGAGAAGAAATGGGAAAGTGGGAAAGAGAGAGAGAGAGAGAGGAAATGGGAGAGTGGGAAAGAGCAAGATAGAGAGATAGAGCAGAAATTGGAAAGTGGGAAAGAGAGATAGAGAGGAAATGGGAGAGCAGGAAAGAGTGAGAGAGAGAGGAAATGGGTGAGTGCGAAAGAGAGATAGAGAGAGAGAGAGGAAATGGTAGAGTGGGAAAGAGAGAGAGAGAGATAGAGAAGAAATGGGAGATTGCGAAAGAGAGAGAGAGAGAAGGATAGAGAGGAAATGGGAGAGTGGGAAAGACAGAGAGAGAGAGGAAATGGGGAAGTGGGAAAGAGAGAGATAGAGAGGAAATGGGAGAGTGGGAAAGAGAGAGAGAGATAGAGAGGAAATGGGAAATTCGGAAAGAGAGCGAGAGAGAGATGAAATGGGAGAGTGGGAAAGAGTGAGATAGAGAGATAGAGGGGAAATGGGAGAGTGGGAAATAGAGAGAGAGGGAAACAGAGAGAGATAGAGAGAGAGAGGAAGTGTTTGAGTGGGAAAGAGAGAGAGATAGAGATAGAGCGGAAATGGGAGAGTGGGAAAGAGAGAGAGAGAGAGAGAAATGGGAAAGTGGGAAAGAGAGAGATTGAGAGGAAATGGGAGAGTGGGAAAGAGAGAGAGAGATAGAGAGGAATTTGGAGAGTGGGATAGAGAGAGAGACATAGAGAGAAAATGGCAGAGTGGAAAAGAGAGATAGAGAGTAAATGGGAGAGTGGGAAAGAGAGAGAGATAAAGAGAGGTAATGGGAGAGTGGGAAAGAGAGAGAGAGAGAGGAAATGGGATCGTGGAAAAGAGAGAGAGAGAGAGGAAATGGGAGAGTGGGAGAGATAGAGAGGAAATTGGGGAGTGGGAAAGAGAGAGATAGAGAGGAAATGGGAAAGTGGGAAAGAGAGAGAGAGAGGAAATGGGAGAGTGGGAAAGAGAGAGAGAGAGGAAATGGGAGAGTGGGAAAGAGAGAGAGTGAGAGATGGAGAGGAAATGGGAGAGTGGGAAAGAGAGAGAGATGGAGAGAGGAAATGGGACAGTGGGAAAGAAAGAGAGAGCTAGAGAGAGGAAATGGGAGATTGGGAAAGAATTAGAGATAGAGAGGAAATGGGCAAGTGGGAAAGAGAGAGACAGAGAGGAAATGGGAGAATTGGAACGAGAGAGAGGAGAAGAAATGGGAGAGTGGGAAAGAGAGAGAGAGATAGAGAGGAAATGGGAGAGTGGGAAAGAGAGAGAGAGAGAGAGAGAGGAAATGGGAGAGTGGGAAAGAGCAAGATAGAGAGATAGAGCAGAAATGGGAAAGTGGGAAAGAGAGAGAGAAGAAATGGGAAAGTGGGAAAGAGAGATAGAGAGGAAATGGGAGAGCAGGAAAGAGTGAGAGAGAGAGGAAATGGGTGAGTGCGAAAGAGAGATAGAGAGAGAGAGAGGAAATTGGAGAGTGGGAAAGAGAGAGAGATAGAGAGGAAATGGGAGAGTGAGAAAGAGAGATAGAGAATAGAGAGGAAATGGGAGAGTGGGAAAGAGAGAGAGATAGAGAAGAAATGGGAGAGTGGGAAAGAGAGAGACAGAGAGATAGAGAGGAAATGGGAGAGTGGGAAAGAGAGAGAGAGGGAGAGTGTGGAAATGGGAGAGTGGGAAAGAGAGAGATAGATAGAGAGGAAATGGGAAAGTCAGAAAGAGAGAGAGAGAGAGGAAATGGTTGAGTGGGAAAGAAAGAGAGAGAGAGAGAGATAGAGAGGGAACGGGAGAGTGGGAGTGAGAGAGAGTGAGGAAGTGGGAAAGTGGGAAAGAGAGAGGAAATGGGAGAATGGGAAAGAGAGAGAGATAGATTGTGGAAATGGGAGAGTGGGAAAGAGAGTGAGAGAGATGGAGACGAACTGGGAGAGTGGGAAAGAGAGAGAGAGAGATAGAGAAGAAATGGGAGTTTGCGAAAGAGAGAGAGAGAGAGAGATAGAGAGGAAATGGGAGAGTGGGAAAGACAGAGAGAGAGGAAATGGGAAAGTGGGAAAGAGAGAGATAGAGAGGAAATGGGAGAGTGGGAAAGAGAGAGAGAGATAGAGAGGAAATGGAAAATTCGGAAAGAGACAGAGAGAGAGATGAAATGGGAGAGTGGGAAAGAGCGAGATAGAGAGATAGAGAGGAAATGGGAGAGTGGGAAATAGAGAGAGAGGGAAACAGAGAGAGATAGAGAGAGAGAGGAAATGTTTGAGTGGGAAAGAGAGAGAGATAGAGATAGAGCGGAAATGGGAGAGTGGGAAAGAGAGAGAGAGATAGAGAGGAATTTGGAGAGTAGGATAGAGAGAGAGAGACATAGAGAGAAAATGGCAGAGTGGAAAAGAGAGAGATAGAGAGTAAATGGGAGAGTGGGAAAGAGAGAGATAGAGAGAGGTAATGGGAGAGTGGGAAAGAGAGAGAGTGAGAGGAAATGGGATCGTGGAAAAGAGAGAGAGAGAGGAAATGGGAGAGTGGGAGAGATAGAGAGGAAATTGGAGAGTGGGAAAGAGAGAGATAGAGAGGAAATGGGAAAGTGGGAAAGAGAGAAAGAGAGGAAATGGGAGAGTGGGAAAGAGAGAGAGAGAGGAAATGGGAGAGTGGGAAAGAGAGAGAGTGAGAGATGGAGAGGAAATGGGAGAGTGGGAAAGAGAGAGAGATGGAGAGAGGAAATGGGACAGTGGGAAAGAGAGAGAGACAGAGAGGAAATGGGAGAGTGGGAACGAGAGAGAGGAGAAGAAATGGGAGAGTGGGAAAGAGAGAGAGAGCTAGAGAGAGGAAATGGGAGATTGGGAAAGAGAGAGAGATAGAGAGGAAATGGGCAAGTGGGAAAGAGAGAGAGACAGAGAGGAAATGGGAGAGTGGGAACGAGAGAGAGGAGAAGAAATGGGAGAGTGGGAAAGAGAGAGACAGAGAGATAAAGAGGAAATGGTTGAGTGGGTAAGAGAGAAAGTGAGAGATAGAGAGAAAATGGGAGAGTGGGAAAGAGAGAGAGAGAGAGAGAGAGAGGAAATGGGAGAGTGGGAAAGAGCAAGTTAGAGAGATAGAGCAGAAATGGGAAAGTGGGAAAGAGAGTTAGAGAGGAAATGGGAGAGCAGGAAAGAGTGAGAGAGAGAGGAAATGGGTGAGTGCGAAAGAGAGATAGAGAGAGAGAGGAAATGGGAGAGTGGGAAAGAGAGATAGAGAATAGAGAGGAAATGGGAAAGTGGGAAAGAGAGAGAGAGAGGAAATGGGAGAGTGGGAAAGAGAGAGAGAGAGGAAATGGGAGAGTGGGAAAGAGAGAGAGTGAGAGATGGAGAGGAAATGGGAGAGTGTGAAAGAGAGAGAGATGGAGAGAGGAAATGGGACAGTGGGAAAGAAGGAGAGAGCTAGAGAGAGGAAATTGGAGATTGGGAAAGAGAGATAGATAGAGAGGAAATGGGCAAGTGGGAAAGAGAGAGAGACAGAGAGGAAATGGGAGAGTGGGAACGAGAGAGAGGAGAAGAAATGGGAAAGTGGGAAAGAGAGAGAGAGAGAGAGGAAATGGGAGAGTGGGAAAGAGCAAGATAGAGAGATAGAGCAGAAATTGGAAAGTGGGAAAGAGAGTTAGAGAGGAAATGGGAGAGCAGGAAAGAGTGAGAGAGAGAGGAAATGGGTGAGTGCGAAAGAGAGATAGAGAGAGAGAGAGGAAATGGTAGAGTGGGAAAGAGAGAGAGAGAGATAGAGAAGAAATGGGAGATTGCGAAAGAGAGAGAGAGAGAAGGATAGAGAGGAAATGGGAGAGTGGGAAAGACAGAGAGAGAGAGGAAATGGGGAAGTGGGAAAGAGAGAGATGGAGAGAGGAAATGGGACAGTGGGAAAGAAGGAGAGAGCTAGAGAGAGGAAATTGGAGATTGGGAAAGAGAGATAGATAGAGAGGAAATGGGCAAGTGGGAAAGAGAGAGAGACAGAGAGGAAATGGGAGAGTGGGAACGAGAGAGAGGAGAAGAAATGGGAAAGTGGGAAAGAGAGAGAGAGAGAGAGGAAATGGGAGAGTGGGAAAGAGCAAGATAGAGAGATAGAGCAGAAATTGGAAAGTGGGAAAGAGAGATAGAGAGGAAATGGGAGAGCAGGAAAGAGTGAGAGAGAGAGGAAATGGGTGAGTGCGAAAGAGAGATAGAGAGAGAGAGAGGAAATGGTAGAGTGGGAAAGAGAGAGAGAGAGAGATAGAGAAGAAATGGGAGATTGCGAAAGAGAGAGAGAGAGAAGGATAGAGAGGAAATGGGAGAGTGGGAAAGACAGAGAGAGAGAGGAAATGGGGAAGTGGGAAAGAGAGAGATAGAGAGGAAATGGGAGAGTGGGAAAGAGAGAGAGAGATAGAGAGGAAATGGGAAATTCGGAAAGAGAGCGAGAGAGAGATGAAATGGGAGAGTGGGAAAGAGTGAGATAGAGAGATAGAGGGGAAATGGGAGAGTGGGAAATAGAGAGAGAGGGAAACAGAGAGAGATAGAGAGAGAGAGGAAGTGTTTGAGTGGGAAAGAGTGAGAGATAGAGATAGAGCGGAAATGGGAGAGTGGGAAAGAGAGAGAGAGAGAGAAATGGGAAAGTGGGAAAGAGAGAGATTGAGAGGAAATGGGAGAGTGGGAAAGAGAGAGAGAGATAGAGAGGAATTTGGAGAGTGGGATAGAGAGAGAGACATAGAGAGAAAATGGCAGAGTGGAAAAGAGAGAGATAGAGAGTAAATGGGAGAGTGGGAAAGAGAGAGAGATAAAGAGAGGTAATGGGAGAGTGGGAAAGAGAGAGAGAGAGAGGAAATGGGATCGTGGAAAAGAGAGAGAGAGAGAGGAAATGGGAGAGTGGGAGAGATAGAGAGGAAATTGGGGAGTGGGAAAGAGAGAGATAGAGAGGAAATGGGAAAGTGGGAAAGAGAGAGAGAGAGGAAATGGGAGAGTGGGAAAGAGAGAGAGAGAGGAAATGGGAGAGTGGGAAAGAGAGAGAGTGAGAGATGGAGAGGAAATGGGAGAGTGGGAAAGAGAGAGAGATGGAGAGAGGAAATGGGACAGTGGGAAAGAAAGAGAGAGCTAGAGAGAGGAAATGGGAGATTGGGAAAGAATTAGAGATAGAGAGGAAATGGGCAAGTGGGAAAGAGAGAGACAGAGAGGAAATGGGAGAATTGGAACGAGAGAGAGGAGAAGAAATGGGAGAGTGGGAAAGAGAGAGAGAGATAGAGAGGAAATGGGAGAGTGGGAAAGAGAGAGAGAGAGAGAGAGAGGAAATGGGAGAGTGGGAAAGAGCAAGATAGAGAGATAGAGCAGAAATGGGAAAGTGGGAAAGAGAGAGAGAAGAAATGGGAAAGTGGGAAAGAGAGATAGAGAGGAAATGGGAGAGCAGGAAAGAGTGAGAGAGAGAGGAAATGGGTGAGTGCGAAAGAGAGATAGAGAGAGAGAGAGGAAATTGGAGAGTGGGAAAGAGAGAGAGATAGAGAGGAAATGGGAGAGTGAGAAAGAGAGATAGAGAATAGAGAGGAAATGGGAGAGTGGGAAAGAGAGAGAGATAGAGAAGAAATGGGAGAGTGGGAAAGAGAGAGACAGAGAGATAGAGAGGAAATGGGAGAGTGGGAAAGAGAGAGAGAGGGAGAGTGTGGAAATGGGAGAGTGGGAAAGAGAGAGATAGATAGAGAGGAAATGGGAAAGTCAGAAAGAGAGAGAGAGAGAGGAAATGGTTGAGTGGGAAAGAAAGAGAGAGAGAGAGAGATAGAGAGGGAACGGGAGAGTGGGAGTGAGAGAGAGTGAGGAAGTGGGAAAGTGGGAAAGAGAGAGGAAATGGGAGAATGGGAAAGAGAGAGAGATAGATTGTGGAAATGGGAGAGTGGGAAAGAGAGTGAGAGAGATGGAGACGAACTGGGAGAGTGGGAAAGAGAGAGAGAGAGATAGAGAAGAAATGGGAGTTTGCGAAAGAGAGAGAGAGAGAGAGATAGGGAGGAAATGGGAGAGTGGGAAAGACAGAGAGAGAGGAAATGGGAAAGTGGGAAAGAGAGAGATAGAGAGGAAATGGGAGAGTGGGAAAGAGAGAGAGAGATAGAGAGGAAATGGAAAATTCGGAAAGAGACAGAGAGAGAGATGAAATGGGAGAGTGGGAAAGAGCGAGATAGAGAGATAGAGAGGAAATGGGAGAGTGGGAAATAGAGAGAGAGGGAAACAGAGAGAGATAGAGAGAGAGAGGAAATGTTTGAGTGGGAAAGAGAGAGAGATAGAGATAGAGCGGAAATGGGAGAGTGGGAAAGAGAGAGAGAGATAGAGAGGAATTTGGAGAGTAGGATAGAGAGAGAGAGACATAGAGAGAAAATGGCAGAGTGGAAAAGAGAGAGATAGAGAGTAAATGGGAGAGTGGGAAAGAGAGAGATAGAGAGAGGTAATGGGAGAGTGGGAAAGAGAGAGAGTGAGAGGAAATGGGATCGTGGAAAAGAGAGAGAGAGAGGAAATGGGAGAGTGGGAGAGATAGAGAGGAAATTGGAGAGTGGGAAAGAGAGAGATAGAGAGGAAATGGGAAAGTGGGAAAGAGAGAAAGAGAGGAAATGGGAGAGTGGGAAAGAGAGAGAGAGAGGAAATGGGAGAGTGGGAAAGAGAGAGAGTGAGAGATGGAGAGGAAATGGGAGAGTGGGAAAGAGAGAGAGATGGAGAGAGGAAATGGGACAGTGGGAAAGAGAGAGAGACAGAGAGGAAATGGGAGAGTGGGAACGAGAGAGAGGAGAAGAAATGGGAGAGTGGGAAAGAGAGAGAGAGCTAGAGAGAGGAAATGGGAGATTGGGAAAGAGAGAGAGATAGAGAGGAAATGGGCAAGTGGGAAAGAGAGAGAGACAGAGAGGAAATGGGAGAGTGGGAACGAGAGAGAGGAGAAGAAATGGGAGAGTGGGAAAGAGAGAGACAGAGAGATAAAGAGGAAATGGTTGAGTGGGTAAGAGAGAAAGTGAGAGATAGAGAGAAAATGGGAGAGTGGGAAAGAGAGAGAGAGAGAGAGAGAGAGGAAATGGGAGAGTGGGAAAGAGCAAGTTAGAGAGATAGAGCAGAAATGGGAAAGTGGGAAAGAGAGTTAGAGAGGAAATGGGAGAGCAGGAAAGAGTGAGAGAGAGAGGAAATGGGTGAGTGCGAAAGAGAGATAGAGAGAGAGAGGAAATGGGAGAGTGGGAAAGAGAGATAGAGAATAGAGAGGAAATGGGAAAGTGGGAAAGAGAGAGAGAGAGGAAATGGGAGAGTGGGAAAGAGAGAGAGAGAGGAAATGGGAGAGTGGGAAAGAGAGAGAGTGAGAGATGGAGAGGAAATGGGAGAGTGTGAAAGAGAGAGAGATGGAGAGAGGAAATGGGACAGTGGGAAAGAAGGAGAGAGCTAGAGAGAGGAAATTGGAGATTGGGAAAGAGAGATAGATAGAGAGGAAATGGGCAAGTGGGAAAGAGAGAGAGACAGAGAGGAAATGGGAGAGTGGGAACGAGAGAGAGGAGAAGAAATGGGAAAGTGGGAAAGAGAGAGAGAGAGAGAGGAAATGGGAGAGTGGGAAAGAGCAAGATAGAGAGATAGAGCAGAAATTGGAAAGTGGGAAAGAGAGATAGAGAGGAAATGGGAGAGCAGGAAAGAGTGAGAGAGAGAGGAAATGGGTGAGTGCGAAAGAGAGATAGAGAGAGAGAGAGGAAATGGTAGAGTGGGAAAGAGAGAGAGAGAGATAGAGAAGAAATGGGAGATTGCGAAAGAGAGAGAGAGAGAAGGATAGAGAGGAAATGGGAGAGTGGGAAAGACAGAGAGAGAGAGGAAATGGGGAAGTGGGAAAGAGAGAGATAGAGAGGAAATGGGAGAGTGGGAAAGAGAGAGAGAGATAGAGAGGAAATGGGAAATTCGGAAAGAGAGCGAGAGAGAGATGAAATGGGAGAGTGGGAAAGAGTGAGATAGAGAGATAGAGGGGAAATGGGAGAGTGGGAAATAGAGAGAGAGGGAAACAGAGAGAGATAGAGAGAGAGAGGAAGTGTTTGAGTGGGAAAGAGAGAGAGATAGAGATAGAGCGGAAATGGGAGAGTGGGAAAGAGAGAGAGAGAGAGAAATGGGAAAGTGGGAAAGAGAGAGATTGAGAGGAAATGGGAGAGTGGGAAAGAGAGAGAGAGATAGAGAGGAATTTGGAGAGTGGGATAGAGAGAGAGACATAGAGAGAAAATGGCAGAGTGGAAAAGAGAGAGATAGAGAGTAAATGGGAGAGTGGGAAAGAGAGAGAGATAGAGAGAGGTAATGGGAGAGTGGGAAAGAGAGAGAGAGAGAGGAAATGGGATCATGGAAAAGAGAGAGAGAGAGAGGAAATGGGAGAGTGGGAGAGATAGAAAGGAAATTGGAGAGTGGGAAAGAGAGAGATAGAGAGGAAATGGGAAAGTGGGAAAGAGAGAGAGAGAGGAAATGGGAGAGTGGGAAAGAGAGAGAGAGAGGAAATGGGAGAGTGGGAAAGAGAGAGAGTGAGAGATGGAGAGGAAATGGGAGAGTGTGAAAGAGAGAGAGATGGAGAGAGGAAATAGGACAGTGGGAAAGAAAGAGAGCTAGAGAGAGGAAATTGGAGATTGGGAAAGAGAGAGAGATAGAGAGGAATTGGGCAAGTGGGAAAGAGAGAGAGACAGAGAGGAAATGGGAGAGTGGGAACGAGAGAGAGGAGAAGAAATGGGAGAGTGGGAAAGAGAGAGAGAGAGATAGAGAGGAAATGGGAGAGTGGGAAAGAGAGAGACAGAGAGACAAAGAGTAAATGGTTGAGTGGGTAAGAGAGAAAGAGAGAGATAGAGAGAAAATGGGAGAGTGGGAAAGAGAGAGAGAGAGGAAATGGGAGAGTGGGAAAGAGAGAGAGTGACAGATGGAGAGGAAATGGGAGAGTGGGAAAGAGAGAGAGATGGAGAGAGGAAATGGGACAGTGGGAAAGAGAGAGAGACAGAGAGGAAATGGGAGAGTGGGAACGAGAGAGAGGAGAAGAAATGGGAGAGTGGGAAAGAGAGAGAGAGAGATAGAGAGGAAATGGGAGAGTGGGAAAGAGAGAGACAGAGAGATAAAGAGGAAATGGTTGAGTGGGTAAGAGAGAAAGTGAGAGATAGAGAGAAAATGGGAGAGTGGGAAAGAGAGAGAGAGAGAGAGGAAATGGGAGAGTGGGAAAGAGCAAGATAGAGAGATAGAGCAGAAATGGGAAAGTGGGAAAGAGAGATAGAGAGGAAATGGGAGAGCAGGAAAGAGTGAGAGAGAGAGGAAATGGGTGAGTGCGAAAGAGAGATAGAGAGAGAGAGAGGAAATGGGAGAGTGGGAAAGAGAGATAGAGAGAGAGGAACTGGGAGAGTGTGAAAGAGAGATAGAGAATAGAGAGGAAATGGGAGAGTGGGAAAGAGAGAGAGATAGAGAAGAAATGGGAGAGTGGGAAAGAGAGAGACAGAGAGATAGAGAGGAAATGGGAGAGTGGGAAAGAGAGAGAGAGGGAGAGTGTGGAAATGGGAGAGTGTGAAAGAGAGAGAGAGATAGAGAGGAATTGGGAAAGTCGGAAAGAGAGAGAGGAAATGGTTGAGTGGGAAAGAAAGAGAGAGAGATAGAGATAGAGAGGGAACGGGAGAGTGGGAGTGAGAGAGAGTGAGGAAATGGGAAAGTGGGAAAGAGAGAGGTAGAGAGGAAATGGGAGAGTGTGAAAGAGAGAGAGATTGAGAGGAAATAGGAGAGTTGGAAAGTGAGAGAGCGGAAATGGGAAATTGGGAAAAAGAGAGAGAGAGATAGAGAGGAAATGGGAGAGTGGGAAAGAGAGTGAGAGAGAGAGAGATAGAGAGGATATTGGAGAGTGGGAAAGTGAGAGTGGAAATGGAGACTGGGAATGAGACATAGTGAGGAAATTGGAGAGTGGGAAAGAGAGAGAGAGAGAGGAAATATGAGAGTGGGAAAGAGAGATAGAGAGGAAATGGGAGAGCAGGAAATAGTGAGAGAGAGGAAATGGGTGAGTGCGAAAGAGAGATAGAGAGATAGAGAGGAAATGGGAGAGTGGGAAAGAAAGAGAGAGATAGAGAGAGGAAATGGGAGAGTATGAAAGAGAGATAGAGAATAGAGAGGAAATGGGAGAGTGGGAAAGAGAGAGTGGGAGATAGAGAGGAAGTGGGAAAATGGGAAAGAGAGAGGAAATCGGAGAATGGGAAAGAGAGAGAGATAGAGTGTGGAAATGGGAGAGTGGGAAAGAGAGTGAGAGAAATGGAGAGGAACTGGGAGAGTGGGAAAGAGAGAGAGAGAGATAGAGAAGAAATGGGAGATTGCGAAAGAGAGAGAGAGAGATAGAGGGGAAATGGGAGAGTGGGAAAGACAGAGAGAGAGAGGAAATGGGAAAGTGGGAAAGAGAGAGATAGAGAGGAAATGGGAGAGTGGGAAAGAGAGAGAGAGATAGAGAGAGAGGAAATGGGAGAGTGGGAAAGAGACAGAGAGAGAGGAAATGGGAGAGTGTGAAAGAGAGATAGAGAGATGGAGAGGAAATGGGAGAGTGGGAAAGAGAGAGAGAGGAAATGGGAGAGTGTGAAAGAGAGATAGAGAGATTGAGAGGAAATGGGGGAGAGGGAAAGAAAGAGCGATAGAGAGGAAATGGGAAAGTGGGAAAGAGATAGAGATATAGAGAGGGAATGGGAGAGTGGGAAAGAGAGAGACAGAGAGATAGAGAGGAAATGTGAGAGTGGGAAAGAGAGAGAGATATAGAGAGGGAATGGGAGAGTGGGAAATAGAGAAACAGAGAGATAGAGAGGAAATGTGAGAGTGGGAAAGAGAGTGCGATAGAGAGAGGAAATGGGAGAGTGGGAAAGAGATAGAGATATAGAGAGGGAATGGGAGAGTGGGAAAGAGAGAGACAGAGAGATAGAGAGGAAATGTGAGAGTGGGAAAGAGAGAGAGATAGAGAGGAAATGGGAAAGTCGGAAAGAGAGAGAGAGAGATGAAATGGGAGAGTGGGAAAGAGTGAGATAGAGTGGGAATGGGAAATTGGGAAATAGAGAGAGAGGGAAAGAGAGAGATAGAGAGAGAGAGAGGAAATGGGAGAGTGGGAAAGAGAGAGAGAGATAGACATAGAGCAGAAATGGGAGCGTGGGAAAGAAAGAGAGAGATAGAGAGGAAATGGGAGAGTGTGAAAGAGAGAAAGATAGAGAGGAAATGGGAGAGTGGGAAAATGAGAGAGAGGAAATGGGAGCGTGGGAAAAGGAGAGAGAGAGGTAGAGAGGAAATGGGAGAGTGGGAAAGAGAGTGAGAGAGAGAGAGATAGAGAGGAAATTGGAGAGTGGGAAAGTGAGAGTGGAAATGGGGATTGGGAATGAGAGAGAGTGAGGAAATTGGAGAGTGGGAAAGAGAGAGAGAAATAGAGACAAAATGTGAGAATAGGAAAGAGAGAGTGGGAGATAGAGAGGGAATGGGAAAGTGGGAAAGAGAGAGAGAGGAAATGGGAGAGTGGGAAAGAGAGATAGAGAGATTGAGAGGAAATGGGAGAGTGGGAAAGAGAGAGATAGAGAGGAAATGGGAAAGTGGGAAAGAGATAGAGATATAGAGAGGGAATGGGAGAGTGGGAAAGAGCGAGACAGAGAGATAGAGAGGAAATGTGAGAGTGGGAAAGAGAGAGAGATATAGAGAGGGAATGGGAGAGTGGGAAATAGAGAGACAGAGAGATAGAGAGGAAATGTGAGAGTGGGAAAGAGAGAGCGATAGAGAGATGAAATGGGAGAGTGGGAAAGAGATAGAGATATAGAGAGGGAATGGGAGAGTGGGAAAGAGAGAGACAGAGAGATAGAGAGGAAATGTGAGAGTGGGAAAGAGAGAGAGATATAGAGAGGGAATGGGAGAGTGGGAAATAGAGAGACAGAGAGATAGAGAGGAAATGTGAGAGTGGGAAAGAGAGAGCGATAGAGAGAGGAAATGGGAGAGTGGGAAAGAGATAGAGATATAGAGAGGGAATGGGCCAGTGGGAAAGAGAGAGACAGAGAGATAGAGAGGAAATGTGAGAGTGGGAAAGAGAGAGAGATAGAGAGGAAATGGGAAAGTCGGAAAGAGAGAGAGAGAGATGAAATGGGAGAGTGGGAAAGAGTGAGATAGAGAGGGAATGAGAAAGTGGGAAATAGAGAGAGAGGGAAAGAGAGAGATAGAGAGAGAGAGGAAATGGGTGAGTGGGAAAGAGAGAGAGAGACAGAGAGGAAATGGGAAAGTCGGAAAGAGAGCAAGAAAGAGATGAAATGGTAGTGGGAAAGTAGCGAGATAGAGAGGGAATGGGAAAGTGGGAAATAGAGAGAGAGGGAAAGAGAGAGATAGAGAGAGAGAGGAAATGGGAGAGTGGGAAAGAGAGATAGAGATAGAGAGGAAATGGGAGAGTGTGAAAGAGAGAAAGATAGAGAGGAAATGGGAGAGTGGGAAAATGAGAGAGAGGAAATGGGAAATTGGGAAAAGGAGAGAGAGAAGTAGAGAGAAAATGGGAGAGTGGGAAAGAGAGTGAGAGAGAGAGAGATAGAGAGGAAATTGGAGAGTGGGAAAGTGAGAGTGGAAGTGGGGATTGGGAATGAGAGATAGTGAGGAAATTGGAGAATGGGAAAGAGAGAGAGAAATAGAGACAAAATGTGAGAGTGGGAAAGAGAGAGTGGGAGATAGAGAGGGAATGGGAAAGTGGGAAAGAGAGAGAGGAAATGGGAGAGTGGGAAAGAGAGAGTGAGAGGAATAGAGAGGAAATGGGAGAGTGGGAAAGAGAGAGAGATAGAGAGGAAATGGGAGATTGGGAAAGAGAGAGAGAGATAGAGAGCAAATGGGAGAGTGGGAAAGAGAGAGAGAGAGAGAGGAAATGGGAGAGTGGGAAAGAGAGAGAGAGATAGAGAGCAAATGGGAGAGTGGGAAAGAGAGAGAGAGAGGAAATGGGAGAGTGGGAAAGAGGGATAGAGAGGAAATGGGAGAGTGGGAAAGAGAGAGAGAGAGGAAATGGGAAAGTGGAAAAGAGAAAGAGAGAGAGAGAGAGGAAATGGGAGAATGGGGAAGAGAGAGAGAAGAAATGCGAGAGTGAAAGAGGGAGAGAGATAGAGATAGAGAGGAAATGGGAAAGTGGGAAAGAGAGAATGAGGAAATGGAAGAGTGGAAAGAGAGAGACAGAGAGCTAGAGAGGAAATGGGAGAGTGCAAAAGAGAGGGAGATAGAGAGAGAGGAAGTGGGAGAATGGGAAAGAGAGAGATATAGAGAGATGAAATGGGAGAGTGAGAAAGAGAAAAAGAGAGAAAGAAAATGGGTGAGTGGGAAAGAGAGAGAGAGACAGAGAGGAAATGGGAAAGTCGGAAAGAGAGCGAGAGAGAGATGAAATGGGAGAGTGAGAAATAGAGAGAGAGGGAAAGAGAGAGATAGAGAGAGAGAGGAAATGGGAGAGTGGGAAAGAGAGAGAGATAGACATAGAGTGGAAATGGGAGAGTGGGAAAGAGAGAGAGAGATAGAGAGGAAATGGGAGAGTGTGAAAGAGAGAGAGATAGAGAGGAAATGGGAGAGTGGGAAAATGAGAGAGAGAGGTAGAGAGGAAATGGGAGAGTGGGAAAGAGAGTGAGAGTGAGAGAGATAGAGAGGAAATTGGAGAGTGGGAAAGTGAGAGTGGAAGTGGGGATTGGGAATGAGAGATAGTGAGGAAATTGGAGAATGGGAAAGAGAGAGAGAAATAGAGACAAAATGTGAGAGTGGGAAAGAGAGAGTGGGAGATAGAGAGGGAATGGGAAAGTGGGAAAGAGAGAGAGGAAATGGGAGAGTGGGAAAGAGAGAGTGAGAGGAATAGAGAGGAAATGGGAGAGTGGGAAAGAGAGAGAGATAGAGAGGAAATGGGAGATTGGGAAAGAGAGAGAGAGATAGAGAGCAAATGGGAGAGTGGGAAAGAGAGAGAGAGAGAGGAAATGGGAGAGTGGGAAAGAGAGAGAGAGATAGAGAGCAAATGGGAGAGTGGGAAAGAGAGAGAGAGAGGAAATGGGAGAGTGGGAATGAGACATAGTGAGGAAATTGGAGAGTGGGAAAGAGAGAGAGAGAGAGGAAATGGGAAAGTGGAAAAGAGAAAGAGAGAGAGAGAGAGGAAATGGGAGAATGGGGAAGAGAGAGAGAAGAAATGGGAGAGTGAAAGAGGGAGAGAGATAGAGATAGAGAGGAAATGGGAAAGTGGGAAAGAGAGAATGAGGAAATGGAAGAGTGGAAAGAGAGAGACAGAGAGCTAGAGAGGAAATGGGAGAGTGCAAAAGAGAGGGAGATACAGAGAGAGGAAGTGGGAGAGTGGGAAAGAGAGAGATATAGAGAGATGAAATGGGAGAGTGGGAAAGAGAAAAAGAGAGAAAGAAAATGGGTGAGTGGGAAAGAGAGAGAGAGACAGAGAGGAAATGGGAAAGTCGGAAAGAGAGCGAGAGAGAGATGAAATGGGAGAGTGAGAAATAGAGAGAGAGGGAAAGAGAGAGATAGAGAGAGAGAGGAAATGGGAGAGTGGGAAAGAGAGAGAGAGAGATAGACATAGAGCGGAAATGGGAGAGTGGGAAAGAGAGAGAGAGAGATAGAGAGGAAATGGGAGAGTGTGAAAGAGAGAGAGATAGAGAGGAAATGGGAGAGTGGGAAAATGAGAGAGAGAGGTAGAGAGGAAATGGGAGAGTGGGAAAGAGAGTGAGAGAGAGAGAGAGGGAAAATGAGAGTGGAAATGGGGATTGGGAATGAGAGATAGTGAGGAAATTGGAGAGTGGGAAAGAGAGAGAGAAATAGAGACAAAATGTGAGAGTGGGAAAGAGAGAGTGGGAGATAGAGAGGGAATGGGAAAGTGGGAAAGAGGGAGAGGAAATGGGAGAGTGGGAAAGAGAGAGAGATTGAGAGGAAATGGGAGAGTGGGAAAGAGAGAGAGAGATAGAGAGCAAATGGGAGATTGGGAAAGAGAGAGATCGAGAGGAAATGGGAGAGTGGGAAAGAGAGATAGAGAGGAAATGGTAGAGTGGGAAAGAGAGAGAGAGGAAATGGGAAAGTGGAAAAGAGAGAGATAGAGCGGAAATGGGAGCGTGGGAAAGAGAGAGAGAGATAGAGAGAGGAAATGGGAGAGTGGGAAAGAGAGAGATAGAGAGGAAATGGGAGAGTGGGAAAGAGAGAGAGAGAGAGGAAATGGGAAAGTGGAAAAGAGAGAGAGAGAGATAGAGTGGAAATGTGAGCGTGGGAAAGAGAGAGAGAGATAGAGAGGAAATGGGAGAGTAGGGAAGAGAGAGAGAGATAGAGAGAGGAAATGGGAGAGTAGGGAAGAGAGAGAGAGATAGAGAGAGGAAATGGGAGAGTTGGAAAGAAGGAGAGAGATAGAGAGGGAATGGGAGAGTGGGAAAGAGAGAGAGAGAGGAAATGGGACAGTGGTAAATAGAGAGAGGACAAGACAGACAGGGAGTGGAGAGAGATAGAGGAAGATAGAATGGGAGATGAAAGTTAAGAAGATGGAGAGAGACGCTGGGAGTGAGTGAGAGACAGAGACAGAGCAAGGGAACAAACAGAGATAGATAAAGGAAGAGGGAGTTGAGAAACAGAGACATTTAGAGAAACGCAGAGGTGGGGAAGAAGGAGAGAAAGATTAGATTCCCTACAGTGTGGAAACAGGCCCTTCGGCCCAACCAGTCCACACCGACCCTCCGAAGAGCAACCCACCCAGACCCATTCCCCTCTGACTAATGCACCTAACACCATGGGTAATGTAGTACGGCCAATCCACCCTGACCTGCACATCTCTGGACTGTGGGCACAAACCGGAGCACCCGGAGGAAACCCACGCAGACACGGGGAGAATGTGCAAACACCACAGAGTCAGTTGCCCCGAGGCTGGAATCGAACCTGGGTCCCTGGCGCAGTGAGGTAACAGGGCTAACCACTGAGCCTCCGTGCCACCCGAGTGATGGAGAGAGTTTGAGAGACAGAGAGGGGGAAAGATGGAGAGAGAGAGAGAGAGAAAAACAAAGACAGGGAATGAGTGATGGTGGGGGTGGGGGGGGGTGGTGTGAGAGTGAGAGAGATAGAAGGGAAAGACCAAGAGAGGAATGATAGGGGCATGAGAGAGGGAGAAAGAAAGTGAGAGGGAAACAGAGGTAGAAAGATAGCGCGAGAGAAAGACATGGCAAAGGGAGACAAACAGAGACAGTGAGTGAGACAGGAACACAGAGGTTTTTATTAATTCCCTCAGATGACATGGCATCGCTGTCAGGGCCAGCAATTATAGACCGTCCCTAGTTGCCCCCTGCCTTGACAAGGTGGTGGTTAGCTGCACTTCTTGAAACGCAGTAGTCCAGGTGCTACAGGCAGACGCAAGATGCTGCTATGGAGGGGGTTCAGCACGCTTACTGGGTCAGTGTAGAGGGAGCGCCGCACTGTCGGAGGGGCAGTGTAGAGGGAGCACCGCACTGTCGGAGGGGCAGTGTAGAGGGAGCACCGCACTGTCGGAGGGTCAGCGTAGAGGGAGCACCGCACTGTCGGAGGGTCAGTGCAGAGGGAGCAACGCACTGTCGGAGGGTCAGCGTAGAGGGAGCGCCGCACTGTCGGAGGGTCAGTGTAGAGGGAGCGCCGCACTGTCGGAGGGGCAGTGTAGAGGGAGCACCACACTATCGGAGGGGCAGTGTAGAGGGAGCACCACACTGTCGGAGGGGCAGTGTAGAGGGAGCACCGCACTGTCGGAGGGTCAGCGTAGAGGGAGCACTGCACTGTCAGAGGGGCAGTGTAGAGGGAGCACCACACTGTCGGAGGGGCAGTGTAGAGGGAGCACCGCACTGTCGGAGGTTCAGTGTAGAGGGAGCACCGCAATGTCGGAGGGTCAGTACAGAGGGAGCACCGCACTGTCGGAGGGTCAGCGTAGAGGGAGCGCCGCACTGTCGGAGGGTCAGTGCAGAGGGAGCAACGCACTGTTGGAGGGTCAGTGTAGAGGGAGCGCCGCACTGTCGGAAAGTCAGTGTAGAGGGAGCGCCGCACTGTCGGAGGGGCAGTGTAGAGGGAGCACCACACTGTCGGAGGGGCAGTGTAGAGGGAGCACCGCACTGTCGGAGGGTCAGCGTAGAGGGAGCACCGCACTGCCGGAGGGTCAGTGCAGAGGGAGCAACGCACTGTCGGAGGGTCAGCGGAGAGGGAGGGCCGCACTGTCGGAGGGTCAGTGCAGAGGGAGCAACGCACTGTCGGAGGGTCAGCGTAGAGGGAGCGCCGCACTGTCGGAGGGTCAGTGCAGAGGGAGCACCGCACTGTCGGAGGGGCAGTGTAGAGGGAGCACCGCACTGTTGGAGGAGAAAGTGAGGTCTGCAAATGCTGGAGATCAGAGATGGAAATGTGTTGCTGGAAAAGCGCAGCAGGTCAGGCAGCATCTAGGGAACAGGAGAAACGACATTTCGGGCATTAGCCCTTCTTCAGCACTGTTGGAGGGTCAGTGTAGAGGGAGCACCGCACTGTTGGAGGGTCAGTGTAGAGGGAGCACCGCACTGTCGGAGGGTCAGTGTAGAGGGAGCACCGCACTGTCGGAGGGGCAGTGTAGAGGGAGCGCCGCACTGTCGGAGGGGCAGTGTAGAGGGAGCACCGCACAGTCGGAGGGTCAGTGTAGAGGGAGCACCGCACTGTCGGAGGGTCAGTGCAGATGGAGCACCGCACTGTCGGAGGGTCATTGCTGAGGGAGTGCCGCACTGTCGGAGGGTCAGTGCTGAGGGAGGGGGCACTGTCGGAGGGTCAGCGTAGAGGGAGCGCCGAACTGTCGGAGGGTCAGTGCAGAGGGAGCACCGCACTGTCGGAGGGTCAGTGTAGAGGGAGCACCGCACTGTCGGAGGGGCAGTGTAGAGGGAGCGCCGCACTGTCGGAGGGGCAGTGTAGAGGGAGCACCGCACAGTCGGAGGGTCAGTGTAGAGGGAGCACCGCACTGTCGGAGGGTCAGTGCAGATGGAGCACCGCACTGTCGGAGGGTCATTGCTGAGGGAGTGCCGCACTGTCGGAGGGTCAGTGCTGAGGGAGGGGGCACTGTCGGAGGGTCAGCGTAGAGGGAGCGCCGAACTGTCGGAGGGTCAGTGCAGAGGGAGCACCGCACTGTCGGAGGGACAGTGTAGAGGGAGCACCGCACTGTCGGAGGGTCAGCGTAGAGGGAGCACCGCACTGTCGGAGGGTCAGTGTAGAGGGAGCACCGCACTGTCGGAGGGGCAGTGTAGAGGGAGCACCGCACTGTCGGAGGGTCAGCGTAGAGGGAGCGCCGAACTGTCGGAGGGTCAGTGCAGAGGGAGCACCGCACTGTCGGAGGGTCAGTGCCGAGGGAGCACCGCACTGTTGGAGGGTCAGTGTAGAGGGAGCACCGCACTGCCGGAGGGTCAGTGCTGAGGGAGCACCGCACTGTCGGAGGGTCAGTGCTGAGGTAGGGGGCACTGTCGGAGGGTCAGGGCTGAGGGAGTGCCGCACTGTCAGAGGGGCAGTGCTGAGGGAGTGGGCACTGTCGGAGGGTCAGTGCTGAGGGAGTGCCGCACTGTCAGAGGGTCAGTGCTGAGGGAGCACCGCACTGTCGGAGGGTCAGTGCTGAGGGAGTGCCGCACTGTCGGAGGGTCAGTGCTGAGGGAGCACCGCACTGTCGGAGGGGCAGTGCTGAGGGAGTGGGCACTGTCGGAGGGTCAGTGCTGAGGGAGTGCCGCACTGTCAGAGGGTCAGTGCTGAGGGAGCACCGCACTGTCGGAGGGTCAGTGCTGAGGGAGCACCACACTGCCGGAGGGTCAGTGCTGAGGGAGCACCGCACTGCCGGAGGGTCAGTGCTGAGGGAGCACCGCACTGTCGGAGGGTCAGTGCTGAGGGAGCACCGCACTGTCGGAGGGTCAGTGCTGAGGGAGGGGGCACTGTCGGAGGGTCAGTGCTGAGGGAGTGCCGCACTGTTGGAGGGGTAGTGCTGAGGGAGTGGGCACTGTCAGAGGGGCAGTGCTGAGGGAGTGGGCCCTGTCGGAGGGTCAGTGCTGAGGGAGTGCCGCACTGTCAGAGGGGCAGTGCTAAGGGAGTGTGCACTGTCGGAGGGTCAGTGCTGAGGGAGTAGGCCCTGTCGGAGGGTCAGTGCTGAGGGAGTGCCGCACTGTCGGAGGGGCAGTGCTGAGGGAGTGGGCACTGTCGGAGGGTCAGTGCTGAGGGAGTGGGCACTGTCGGAGTGTCAGTGCTGAAGGAGTGGGCACTGTTGCAGGGTCAGTGCTGAGGGAGTGCCGCACTGTCGGAGGGTCAGTGCTGAGGGAGTGGGCACTGTCGGAGGGTCAGTGCTGAGGCAGTAGGCACTGTCGGAGGGTCAGTGCTGAGGGAGTGGGCAATGTCGGACGGTCAGTGCTGAGTGAGTGGGCACTGTCGGAGGGTCAGTGCTGAGGGAGTGGACACTGTCGGAGGGTCAGTGCTGAGGGAGTGGGCACTGTCGGAGTGTCAGTGCTGAGGGACTGCTGCACCTTCGGAGGGTCAGTGCTGAGTCAGTGGGCACTGTCGAAGGGTCAGTGCTGAGGGAGTGGGCACTGTTGGAGGGTGAGTGCTGAGGCAGCACCGCACTGTTGAAGGGTCATTGCTGAGGGAGTGGGCACTGTCGGAGGGTCAGTGCTGAGGGAGTGCCGCACTGTCAGAGGGTCAGTGCTGAGTGAGTGCCATACTGTTGGAGGGTCAGTGCTGAGGGAGTGCCATACTGTTGGAGGGTCAGTGCTGAGGGAGCATCGCACTGTTGGGATGCTCAGTGCTGAGGGAGTGCCGTACTGTCGGAGGGTCATTGCTGAGGGAGTGTGCACTGTCAGAGGGTCAGTGCGGAGGGAGTGCCGCACTGTCGGAGGGTCAGTGCTGAGGGAATGCCGTACTGTCGGAGGGTCAGTGCTGAGGGAGTGCCGCACTGTCGGAGGGTCAGTGCTGAGGGAGTGCCGTACTGTCGGAGGGTCAGTGCTGAGGGAGTGGGCACTGTCAGAGGGTCAGTGCTGAGAGAATGGACACTGTCGGAGGGTCAGCGCTGAGGGAGTGTGCACTGTCAGAGGGTCAGTGCTGAGCGAGTGGGCACTGTCGGAGGGTCAGTGCTGAGGTAGTGGGCACTGTTGGAGGATCAGTGCTGAGGGAGTGCCGCACTGTCGGAGGGTCAGTGCTGAGGGAGTGCTGCACTATCGGAGGGTCAGTGCTGAGGGAGTGGGCACTGTCGGAGGGTCAGTGCTGAGGGAGTGGGCACTGTCGGAGGGTCATTGCTGAGGGAGTGTGCACTGTTGGAGGGTCAGTGCTGAGGGAGTGGGCACTGTCGGAGGGTCAGTGCTGAGGGAGTGTGCACTGTTGGAGAGTCAGTGCTGAGGGAGTGGGCACTGTCGGAGGGTCAGTGCTGAGGGAGTGGGCACGGTCGGAGGGTCAGTGCTGAGGGAGTGGGCACTGTCGGAGGGTCAGTGATGCGGGAGCGCCGCACTGTCGGTGGGTCAGTGCAGAGGGAGCAACGCACTGTTGGAGGGTCAGTGTAGAGGGAGCACCGCACTGTCGGAAAGTCAGTGTAGAGGGAGCGCCGCACTGTCGGAGGGGCAGTGTAGAGGGAGCACCACACTGTCGGAGGGGCAGTGTAGAGGGAGCACCGCACTGTCGGAGGGTCAGCGTAGAGGGAGCACCGCACTGCCGGAGGGTCAGTGCAGAGGGAGCAACGCACTGTCGGAGGGTCAGTGCAGAGGGAGCGCCGCACTGTTGGAGGGTCAGTGTAGAGGGAGCAACGCACTGTCGGAGGGTCAGCGTAGAGGGAGCGCCGCACTGTCGGAGGGTCAGTGCAGAGGGAGCACCGCACTGTCGGAGGGTCAGCGTAGAGGGAGCACCGCACTGTCGGAGGGGCAGTGTAGAGGGAGCGCCGCACTGTCGGAGGGGCAGTGTAGAGGGAGCGCCGCACTGTCGGAGGGTCAGTGTAGAGGGAGCACCGCACTGTTGGAGGAGAAAGTGAGGTCTGCAGATGCTGGAGATCAGAGATGGAAATGTGTTGCTGGAAAAGCGCAGCAGGTCAGGCAGCATCTAGGGAACAGGAGAAACGACATTTCGGGCATTAGCCCTTCTTCAGCACTGTTGGAGGGTCAGTGTAGAGGGAGCACCGCACTGTTGGAGGGTCAGTGTAGAGGGAACACCGCACTGTCGGAGGGTCAGTGTAGAGGGAGCGCCGCACTGTCGGAGGGGCAGTGTAGAGGGAGCACCGCACAGTCGGAGGGTCAGTGTAGAGGGAGCACCGCACTGTCGGAGGGTCAGTGCAGAGGGAGCACCGCACTGTCGGAGGGTCAGTGCTGAGGGAGCGCCGCACTTTTGGCCGGTCAGTGCCGAGGGAGCACCGCACTGTTGGAGGGTCAGTGTAGAGGGAGCACCGCACTGTCGGAGGGTCAGTGTAGAGGGAGCACCGCACTGTCGGAGGGGCAGTGTAGAGGGAGCGCCGCACTGTCGGAGGGGCAGTGTAGAGGGAGCACCGCACTGTCGGAGGGTCAGTGTAGAGGGAGCACCGCACTGTCAGAGGGTCAGTGCTGAGAGAGCACCGCACTGCCGGAGGGTCAGTGCTGAGGGAGCACCGCACTGTCGGAGGGTCAGTGCTGAGGGAGGGGGCACTGTCGGAGGGTCAGTGCTGAGGGAGTGGGCACTGTCGGAGGGTCAGTGCTGAGGGAGTGGGCACTGTCAGAGGGTCAGTGCTGAGGGAGTGGGCACTGTCGGAGGGTCAGTGCTGAGGGAGTGCCGCACTGTCAGAGGGTCAGTGCTGAGGGAGTGGGCACTGTCGGAGGGTCAGTGCTGAGGGAGTGGGCACTGTCGGAGGGTCAGTGCTGAGGGAGTGGGCACTGTCGGAGGGTCAGTGCTGAGGGAGTGCCGCACTGTCAGAGGGTCAGTGCTGAGGGAGCACCGCACTGTCGGAGGGTCAGTGCTGAGGGAGTGCCGCACTGTATGAGGGGCAGTGCTGAGGGAGTGGGCACTGTCGGAGGGTCAGTGCTGAGGGAGTGCCGCACTGTCAGAGGGTCAGTGCTGAGGGAGCACCGCACTGTCGGAGGGTCAGTGCTGAGGGAGCGCCGCACTGTCGGTGGGTCAGTGCTGAGGGAGCACCGCACTGCCGGAGGGTCAGTGCTGAGGGAGCACCGCACTGTCGGAGGGTCAGTGCTGAGGGAGCACCGCACTGTCGGAGGGTCAGTGCTGAGGGAGGGGGCACTGTCGGAGGGTCAGTGCTGAGGGAGTGCCGCACTGTCGGAGGGGCAGTGCTGAGGGAGTGGGCACTGTCAGAGGGTCAGTGCTGAGGGAGTGGGCCCTGTCGGAGGGTCAGTGCTGAGGGAGTGCCGCACTGTCGGAGGGTCAGTGTAGAGGGAGCACCGCACTGTCGGAGGGTCAGTGCAGAGGAAGCACCGCACTGTCGGAGGGTCAGTGCTGAGGGAGCGCCGCAATGTCGGAGGGTCAGTGCCGAGGGAGCACCGCACTGTTGGAGGGTCAGTGTAGAGGGAGCACCGCACTGTCGGAGGGTCAGTGTAGAGGGAGCACCGCACTGTCGGAGGGGCAGTGTAGAGGGAGCGCCGCACTGTCGGAGGGGCAGTGTAGAGGGAGCACCGCACTGTCGGAGGGTCAGTGTAGAGGGAGCACCGCACTGTCAGAGGGTCAGTGCTGAGAGAGCACCGCACTGCCGGAGGGTCAGTGCTGAGGGAGGGAGCACTGTCGGAGGGTCAGTGCTGAGGGAGTGGGCACTGTGGGAGGGTCAGTGCTGAGGGAGTGGGCACTGTCGGAGGGTCAGTGCTGAGGGAGTGGGCACTGTCGGAGGGTCAGTGCTGAGGGAGTGCCGCACTGTCAGAGGGTCAGTGCTGAGGGAGCACCGCACTGTCGGAGGGTCAGTGCTGAGGGAGTGCCGCACTGTCGGAGGGGCAGTGCTGAGGGAGTGGGCACTGTCGGAGGGTCAGTGCTGAGGGAGTGCCGCACTGTCAGAGGGTCAGTGCTGAGGGAGCACCGCACTGTCGGAGGGTCAGTGCTGAGGGAGCGCCGCACTGTCGGTGGGTCAGTGCTGAGGGAGCACCGCACTGTCGGAGGGTCAGTGCTGAGGGAGCACCGCACTGTCGGAGGGTCAGTGCTGAGGGAGCACCGCACTGTAGGAGGGTCAGTGCTGAGGGAGGGGGCACTGTCGGAGGGTCAGTGCTGAGGGAGTGGGCACTGTCAGAGGGTCAGTGCTGAGGGAGCACCGCACTGTCGGAGGGTCAGTGCTGAGGGAGTGCCGCACTGTCGGAGGGGCAGTGCTGAGGGAGTGGGCACTGTCGGAGGGTCAGTGCTGAGGGAGTGCCGCACTGTCAGAGGGTCAGTGCTGAGGGAGCACCGCACTGTCGGAGGGTCAGTGCTGAGGGAGCGCCGCACTGTCGGTGGGTCAGTGCTGAGGGAGCACCGCACTGCCGGAGGGTCAGTGCTGAGGGAGCACCGCACTGTCGGAGGGTCAGTGCTGAGGGAGCACCGCACTGTCGGAGGGTCAGTGCTGAGGGAGGGGGCACTGTCGGAGGGTCAGTGCTGAGGGAGTGCCGCACTGTCGGAGGGGCAGTGCTGAGGGAGTGGGCACTGTCAGAGGGTCAGTGCTGAGGGAGTGGGCCCTGTCGGAGGGTCAGTGCTGAGGGAGTGCCGCACTGTCGGAGGGTCAGTGTAGAGGGAGCACCGCACTGTCGGAGGGTCAGTGCAGAGGAAGCACCGCACTGTCGGAGGGTCAGTGCCGAGGGAGCACCGCACTGTTGGAGGGTCAGTGTAGAGGGAGCACCGCACTGTCGGAGGGTCAGTGTAGAGGGAGCACCGCACTGTCGGAGGGGCAGTGTAGAGGGAGCGCCGCACTGTCGGAGGGGCAGTGTAGAGGGAGCACCGCACTGTCGGAGGGTCAGTGTAGAGGGAGCACCGCACTGTCAGAGGGTCAGTGCTGAGAGAGCACCGCACTGCCGGAGGGTCAGTGCTGAGGGAGCACCGCACTGTCGGAGGGTCAGTGCTGAGGGAGGGGGCACTGTCGGAGGGTCAGTGCTGAGGGAGTGGGCACTGTCGGAGGGTCAGTGCTGAGGGAGTGGGCACTGTCGGAGGGTCAGTGCTGAGGGAGTGGGCACTGTCGGAGGGTCAGTGCTGAGGGAGTGGGCACTGTCGGAGGGTCAGTGCTGAGGGAGTGCCGCACTGTCAGAGGGTCAGTGCTGAGGGAGCACCGCACTGTCGGAGGGTCAGTGCTGAGGGAGTGCCGCACTGTCGGAGGGGCAGTGCTGAGGGAGTGGGCACTGTCGGAGGGTCAGTGCTGAGGGAGTGCCGCACTGTCAGAGGGTCAGTGCTGAGGGAGCACCGCACTGTCGGAGGGTCAGTGCTGAGGGAGCGCCGCACTGTCGGTGGGTCAGTGCTGAGGGAGCACCGCACTGTCGGAGGGTCAGTGCTGAGGGAGCACCGCACTGTCGGAGGGTCAGTGCTGAGGGAGCACCGCACTGTCGGAGTGTCAGTGCTGAGGGAGGGGGCACTGTCGGAGGGTCAGTGCTGAGGGAGTGCCGCACTGTCGGAGGGGCAGTGCTGAGGGAGTGGGCACTGTCAGAGGGTCAGTGCTGAGGGAGTGGGCCCTGTCGGAGGGTCAGTGCTGAGGGAGTGCCGCACTGTCGGAGGGGCAGTGCTAAGGGAGTGCGCACTGTCGGAGGGTCAGTGCTGAGGGAGTGGGCCCTGTCGGAGGGTCAGTGCTGAGGGAGTGCCGCACTGTCGGAGGGGCAGTGCTGAGGGAGTGGGCACTGTCGGAGGGTCAGTGCTGAGGGAGTGGGCACTGTCGGAGGGTCAGTGCTGAAGGAGTGGGCACTGTTGCAGGGTCAGTGCTGAGGGAGTGCCGCACTGTAGGCGGGTTAGTGCTGAGGGAGTGGGCCCTGTCGGAGGGTCAGTGCTGAGGGAGTGCCATACTGTTGGAGGGTCAGTGCTGAGGGAGCATCGCACTGTTGGAGGGTCAGTGCTGAGGGAGTGCCGCACTATCGGAGGGTCAGTGCTGAGGGAGTGGGCACTGTCGGAGGGTCAGTGCTGAGGCAGTAGGCACTGTCGGAGGGTCAGTGCTGAGGGAGTGGGCAATGTCGGACGGTCAGTGCTGAGTGAGTGGGCACTGTCGGAGGGTCAGTGCTGAGGGAGTGGGCACTGTCAGAGGGTCAGTGCTGAGGGAGTGGACACTGTCGGAGGGTCAGTGCTGAGGGAGTGGGCACTGTCGGAGTGTCAGTGCTGAGGGACTGCTGCACCTTCGGAGGGTCAGTGCTGAGTCAGTGGGCACTGTCGAAGGGTCAGTGCTGAGGGAGTGGGCACTGTTGGAGGGTGAGTGCTGAGGCAGCACCGCACTGTTGAAGGGTCATTGCTGAGGGAGTGGGCACTGTCGGAGGGTCAGTGCTGAGGGAGTGCCATACTGTTGGAGGGTCAGTGCTGAGGGAGTGCCATACTGTCGGAGGGTCAGTGCTGAGGGAGTGCCGCACTGTCGGAGGGTCAGTGCTGAGGGAGTGCCGCACTGTCGGAGGGTCAGTGCTGAGGGAGTGCCGCACTGTCGGAGGGTCAGTGCTGAGGGAGTGCCGTACTGTCGGAGGGTCAGTGCTGAGGGAGTGGGCACTGTCAGAGGGTCAGTGCTGAGAGAATGGACACTGTCGGAGGGTCAGTGCTGAGGGAGTGTGCACTGTCAGAGGGTCAGTGCTGAGCGAGTGGGCACTATCGGAGGGCCAGTGCTGAGGGAGTGGGCACTGTCGGAGGGTCAGTGCTGAGGGAGTGCTGCACTATCGGAGGGTCAGTGCTGAGGGAGTGGGCACTGTCGGAGGGTCAGTGCTGAGGGAGTGCTGCACTATCGGAGGGTCAGTGCTGAGGGAGTGGGCACTGTCGGAGGGTCAGTGCTGAGGGAGTGGGCACTGTCGGAGTGTCATTGCTGAGGGAGTGTGCACTGTTGGAGGGTCAGTGCTGAGGGAGTGGGCACTGTTGGAGAGTCAGTGCTGAGGGAGGGGGCACTGTCGGAGGGTCAGTGCTGAGGGAGTGGGCACGGTCGGAGGGTCAGTGATGAGGGAGTGGGCACTGTCGGAGGGTCAGTGCTGCGGGAGTGCCGCACTGTCGGACGGTCAGTGCTGAGGGAGTGGGCACTGTCAGAGGGTCAGTGCTGAGGGAGCACCGCACTGTCGGAGGGTCAGTGCTGAGGGAGTGCCGCACTGTCGGAGGGGCAGTGCTGAGTGAGTGGGCACTGTCGGAGGGTCAGTGCTGAGGGAGTGCCGCACTGTCAGAGGGTCAGTGCTGAGGGAGCACCGCACTGTCGGAGGGTCAGTGCTGAGGGAGCGCCGCACTGTCGGTGGGTCAGTGCTGAGGGAGCACCGCACTGCCGGAGGGTCAGTGCTGAGGGAGCACCGCACTGTCGGAGGGTCAGTGCTGAGGGAGCACCGCACTGTCGGAGGGTCAGTGCTGAGGGAGCACCGCACTGTCGGAGGGTCAGTGCTGAGGGAGTGCCGCACTGTCGGAGGGGCAGTGCTGAGGGAGTGGGCACTGTCAGAGGGTCAGTGCTGAGGGAGTGGGCCCTGTCGGAGGGTCAGTGCTGAGGGAGTGCCGCACTGTCGGAGGGTCAGTGTAGAGGGAGCACCGCACTGTCGGAGGGTCAGTGCAGAGGAAGCACCGCACTGTCGGAGGGTCAGTGCTGAGGGAGCGCCGCACTGTCGGAGGGTCAGTGCCGAGGGAGCACCGCACTGTTGGAGGGTCAGTGTAGAGGGAGCACCGCACTGTCTGAGGGTCAGTGTAGAGGGAGCACCGCACTGTCGGAGGGGCAGTGTAGAGGGAGCGCCGCACTGTCGGAGGGGCAGTGTAGAGGGAGCACCGCACTGTCGGAGGGTCAGTGTAGAGGGAGCACCGCACTGTCAGAGGGTCAGTGCTGAGAGAGCACCGCACTGCCGGAGGGTCAGTGCTGAGGGAGGGGGCACTGTCGGAGGGTCAGTGCTGAGGGAGTGGGCACTGTCGGAGGGTCAGTGCTGAGGGAGTGGGCACTGTCGGAGGGTCAGTGCTGAGGGAGTGGGCACTGTCGGAGGGTCAGTGCTGAGGGAGTGGGCACTGTCGGAGGGTCAGTGCTGAGGGAGTGGGCACTGTCGGAGGGTCAGTGCTGAGGGAGTGCCGCACTGTCAGAGGGTCAGTGCTGAGGGAGCACCGCACTGTCGGAGGGTCAGTGCTGAGGGAGTGCCGCACTGTCGGAGGGGCAGTGCTGAGGGAGTGGGCACTGTCGGAGGGTCAGTGCTGAGGGAGTGCCGCACTGTCAGAGGGTCAGTGCTGAGGGAGCACCGCACTGTCGGAGGGTCAGTGCTGAGGGAGCGCCGCACTGTCGGTGGGTCAGTGCTGAGGGAGCACCGCACTGTCGGAGGGTCAGTGCTGAGGGAGCACCGCACTGTCGGAGGGTCAGTGCTGAGGGAGCACCGCACTGTCGGAGTGTCAGTGCTGAGGGAGGGGGCACTGTCGGAGGGTCAGTGCTGAGGGAGTGCCGCACTGTCGGAGGGGCAGTGCTGAGGGAGTGGGCACTGTCAGAGGGTCAGTGCTGAGGGAGTGGGCCCTGTCGGAGGGTCAGTGCTGAGGGAGTGCCGCACTGTCGGAGGGGCAGTGCTAAGGGAGTGCGCACTGTCGGAGGGTCAGTGCTGAGGGAGTGGGCCCTGTCGGAGGGTCAGTGCTGAGGGAGTGCCGCACTGTCGGAGGGGCAGTGCTGAGGGAGTGGGCACTGTCGGAGGGTCAGTGCTGAGGGAGTGGGCACTGTCGGAGGGTCAGTGCTGAAGGAGTGGGCACTGTTGCAGGGTCAGTGCTGAGGGAGTGCCGCACTGTAGGCGGGTTAGTGCTGAGGGAGTGGGCCCTGTCGGAGGGTCAGTGCTGAGGGAGTGCCATACTGTTGGAGGGTCAGTGATGAGGGAGCATCGCACTGTTGGAGGGTCAGTGCTGAGGGAGTGCCGCACTATCGGAGGGTCAGTGCTGAGGGAGTGGGCACTGTCGGAGGGTCAGTGCTGAGGCAGTAGGCACTGTCGGAGGGTCAGTGCTGAGGGAGTGGGCAATGTCGGACGGTCAGTGCTGAGTGAGTGGGCACTGTCGGAGGGTCAGTGCTGAGGGAGTGGGCACTGTCAGAGGGTCAGTGCTGAGGGAGTGGACACTGTCGGAGGGTCAGTGCTGAGGGAGTGGGCACTGTCGGAGTGTCAGTGCTGAGGGACTGCTGCACCTTCGGAGGGTCAGTGCTGAGTCAGTGGGCACTGTCGAAGGGTCAGTGCTGAGGGAGTGGGCACTGTTGGAGGGTGAGTGCTGAGGCAGCACCGCACTGTTGAAGGGTCATTGCTGAGGGAGTGGGCACTGTCGGAGGGTCAGTGCTGAGGGAGTGCCATACTGTTGGAGGGTCAGTGCTGAGGGAGTGCCATACTGTCGGAGGGTCATTGCTGAGGGAGTGTGCACTGTCAGAGGGTCAGTGCTGAGGGAGTGCCGCACTGTCGGAGGGTCAGTGCTGAGGGAGTGCCGTACTGTCGGAGGGTCAGTGCTGAGGGAGTGCCGCACTGTCGGAGGGTCAGTGCTGAGGGAGTGCCGTACTGTCGGAGGGTCAGTGCTGAGGGAGTGGGCACTGTCAGAGGGTCAGTGCTGAGAGAATGGACACTGTCGGAGGGTCAGTGCTGAGGGAGTGTGCACTGTCAGAGGGTCAGTGCTGAGCGAGTGGGCACTGTCGGAGGGCCAGTGCTGAGGGAGTGGGCACTGTCGGAGGGTCAGTGCTGAGGGAGTGCTGCACTATCGGAGGGTCAGTGCTGAGGGAGTGGGCACTGTCGGAGGGTCAGTGCTGAGGGAGTGCTGCACTATCGGAGGGTCAGTGCTGAGGGAGTGGGCACTGTCGGAGGGTCAGTGCTGAGGGAGTGGGCACTGTCGGAGGGTCATTGCTGAGGGAGTGTGCACTGTTGGAGGGTCAGTGCTGAGGGAGTGGGCACTGTTGGAGAGTCAGTGCTGAGGGAGGGGGCACTGTCGGAGGGTCAGTGCTGAGGGAGTGGGCACGGTCGGAGGGTCAGTGATGAGGGAGTGGGCACTGTCGGAGGGTCAGTGCTGCGGGAGTGCCGCACTGTCGGAGGGTCAGTGCTGAGGGAGTGGACACTGTCGGAGGGTCAGTGCTGAGGAAGTGCCACACAGTCGGAGGGTCAGTGCTGAGGGAGTGGGCCCTGTCGCAGGGTCAGTGCTGAGGGAGTGCCGCACTGTCGGAGGGTCAGTGCTGAGGGAGTGCCATACTGTTGGAGGGTCATTGCTGAGGGAGTGTGCACTGTCGGAGGGTCAGTGCTGAGGGAGTGCCGCATGTCAGAGGGTCATTGCTGAGGAAGTGTGCACAGTCAGAGGGTCAGTGCTGAGGAAGTGCCGCACTGTCGGAGGGTCATTGCTGAGGAAGTGCCGCACAGTCGGAGGGTCAGTGCTGAGGGAGTGCCGCACATTCGGAGGGTCAGTGCTGAGGGAGTACCGCACTGTCGGAGGGTCAGTGCTGAGGGAGTACCGCACTGTCGGATGGTCAGTGCTGAGTGAGCTCCGCACTGTAGGAGGGCCAGTGCTGAGGGAGTGCTGCACCTTCGGAGGGTCAGTGCTGAGGGCGTGTGCACTATCGGAGGGTCAGTGCTGAGGGAGTGGGCACTATCGAAGGGTCAGTACTGAGGTAGTGGACATTGTTGGAGAGTCAGTGCTGAGGGAGTGCTGCACTATCGGAGGGTCAGTGCTGAGGGAGTGGACACTGTCGGAGGGTCAGTGCTGAGGGAGTGGACACTGTCGGAGGGTCAGTGCTGAGGGAATGGGCACTGTTGGGGGGTCAGTGCTGAGGGAGTGGGCACTGTCGGAGGGTCAGTGCTGAGGGAGTGGGCACTGTCGGAGGGTCAGTGCTGAGGGAGTGGGCACTGTCAGAGGGTCAGTGCTGAGAGAGTGGACACTGTCGGAGGGTCAGTGCTGCGGGAGTGGGCACTGTCGGAGGGTCAGTGCTGAGGGAGTGGGCCCAGTCAGAGGGTCAGTGCTGAGGGAGTGGGCCCTGTCGGAGGGTCAATGCTGAGGGAGTGGACACTGTCGGAGGGTCAGTGCTGAGGGAGTGGGCACTGTCGGAGGGTCAGTGATGAGGGAGTGGGCCCTGTCGCAGGGTCAGTGCTGAGGGAGGTGGCACTGTCGGAGGGTCAGTGCTGAGGGCGTGGGCACTGTCGGAGGGTCAGTGCTGAGGGAGTGGGCCCTGTCGGAGGGTCAGTGCTGAGGGAGTGGACACTGTCGGAGGGTCAGTGCTGAGGGAGTGGGCACTGTCGGAGGGTCAGTGCTGAGGGAGTGGGCCCTGTCGGAGGGTCAATGCTGAGGGAGTGGACACTGTCGGAGGGTCAGTGCTGACGGAGTGGACACTGTCGGAGGGTCAGTGCTGAGGGAGTGGGCCCAGTCGGAGGGTCAGTGCTGAGGGAGGGGACACTGTCGGAGGGTCAGTGCTGAGGGAGTGGACACTGTCGGAGGGTCAGTGCTGAGGTAGTGGGCCCTGTCGGAGGGTCAGTGCTGAGGGAGTGGACACTGTCGGAGGGTCAGTGCTGAGAGAGTGGGCACTGTCGGAGGGTCAGTGCTGAGGGAGTGGGCCCTGTCGGAGGGTCAGTGCTGAGGGAGTGGACACTGTCGGAGGGTAAGTGCTGAGGGAGTGGTCACTGTCGGAGGGTCAGTGCTGAGGGAGTGGACACTGTCGGAGGGTCAGTGCTGAGGGAGTGGGCACTGTCGGGGGGTCAGTGCTGCGGGAGTGGACACTGTTGGAGGGTCAGTGCTGAGGGAGTGGGCACTGTCAGAGGGTCAGTGCTGAGGGAGTGGGCACTGTCAGAGGGTCAGTGCTGAGGGAGTGCACAGTGTTGGAGGGTCAGTGCTGAGGGAGTGGGCACTGTTGGGGTGTCAGTGCTGAGGGAGTGGACACTGTCGGAGGGTCAGTGCTGAGGGAGTGGACACTGTCGGTGGGTCAGTGCTGAGGGAGTGGGCACTGTCGGAGGGTCAGTGCTGAGGGAGTGGGTACTGTCAAATGTTCAGTGCTGAGGGAGTGGGCCCTGTCGGAGGGTCAATGCTGAGGGAGTGGACACTGTCGGAGGGTCAGTGCTGAGGGAGTGGACACTGTCGGAGGGTCAGTGCTGAGGGAGTGGGCTCTGTCGGAGGGTCAGTGCTGAGGGAGTGGGCCCTGTCGGAGGGTCAGTGCTGAGGGAGTGGGCACTGTCGGAGGGTCAGTGCTGAGGGAGTGGACACTGTCGGAGGGTCAGTGCTGAGGGAGTGGGCACTGTCGGAGGGTCAGTGCTGAGGGAGTGGGCCCTGTCGGAGGGTCAATCCTGAGGGAGTGTACACTGTCGGAGGGTCAGTGCTGAGGGAGTGGACACTGTCAGAGGGTCAGTGCTGAGGGAGTGGGCCCTGTCGGAGGGTCAGTGCTGATGGAGTGGGCACTGTCGGAGGGTCAGTGCTGAGGGAGTGGGCCCTGTCGGAGGGTCAGTGCTGAGGGGGTGGGCCCTGTCGGAGGGTCAGTGCTGAGGGAGTGGACCCTGTCGGACGGTCAGTGCTGAGGGAGTGGACACTGTCGGAGGGTCAGTGCTGAGGGGGTGGGCCCTGTCGGAGGGTCAGTGCTGAGGGAGTGGACCCTGTCGGACGGTCAGTGCTGAGGGAGTGGACACTGTCGGAGGGTCAGTGCTGAGGGAGTGGACACTGTCGGAGGGTCAGTGCTGAGGGAGTGGGCACTGTCGGAGGGTCAGTGCTGAGGAAGTGGGCCCTGTCGGAGGGTCAGTGCTGAGGGAGGGGGCACTGTCGGAGGGTCAGTGCTGAGGGAGTGGGCACTGTCGGAGGGTCAGTGCTGAGGGAGTGGGCACTGTCGGAGGGTCAGTGCTGAGGAAGTGGGCCCTGTCGGAGGGTCAGTGCTGAGGGAGGGGGCACTGTCGGAGGGTCAGTGCTGAGGGAGTGGGCACTGACGGAGGGTCAGTGCTGAGGGGGTGGGCACTGTCGGAGGGTCAGTGCTGAGGGAGTGGGCACTGTCGGAGGGTCATTGCTTAGGGAGTGGGCACTGTCGGAGTGTCAGTGCTGAGGGAGTTGGCACTGTCGGAGGGTCAGTGCTGAGGTAGTGGGCCCTGTCGGAGGGTCAGTGCTGAGGGAGGGGGCACTGTCGGAGGGTCAGTGCTGAGGGAGTGGACACTGTCGGAGGGTCAGTGCTGAGGGAGTGGACCCTGTCGGAGGGTCAGTGCTGAGGGAGTGGACCCTGTCGGAGGGTCAGTGCTGAGGGAGGGGGCACTGTCGGAGGGTCAGTGC